>NW_021157731.1:0-1548 GCF_002837175.3 Physeter macrocephalus | reverse complement strand
CCACAACAGTGAGAGGCCCGCGTACCGCAAAAAAAAAAAAAAAAAAACGCCCTCAGAGGTCAAGGTGAGGATTCGGGACTTCATTCCCAGGATAAAAGAGAGCCTTTACTGGGTTTTATGCAGAGGAATAACAATCTGATTTGTGTTTATAAAATATAATCTAGTTGTAGTATGGAGTAGAGATTGGAAAAGTGAAGATGCCAATTCAAGAAGCTTATGATGAAACCCAAGAGACGACGGCGGATTGGACCCATGACAATGGAGATGGGAGGGGGAAGGTGTGGAAACGATTTCAAGGAGCTCAGCAGTATTCCACGGTGAAAGCTTCGTCATCTACAATTCCTCCAGAGGAGATTCAGGACATCAGGATGAATCTGTGTCACTTTTGATACAAAGATGTGCTTGACTAAGGGGACCCTAGGCAGGCAGCCAGACCTTGCCCCTGACCAAGGATGCTGCGGGCTTCGGAACATGGAGCTGGGAGGGAAGGGATGGGGCCCAATGACTGGACAAAGGAAGGCATCTGTCATAGGCAAGATCAAGTGATAGATGTATACAAAGATCACTTAGCTAAATCCCTCATTTTACAGCTGAGAATACTAGGACCAATGCGTAGAGGCTAAAGCACAGTATCCATTATCCAGAAGACCCGGGTTTCATCCTGACTTTGACACTGACCAGCTAGAGAAACCACTTGACCACTGTGAGCCTAGATTTTTCCATCTGTTAAGTGGGTATAATAAGACCTCTTTCTTGCAAGTCTTGCAGGGAGGTTGGGAAAGTTAAGTAAATTACTGATCAATCACCAGCCCAGTCCACTTATTTAGGCATTGGAGACGAAGAGATGTGAGCAGACCTGGAAGATACTCAGAAGTTAGGAAGAAGGGGAATTGGTGACTGAGTGATTGATTGGATGTGGGGGGTAAGGGAAAGGACAGAGGCCAGGATGATGGTCAGACTGAGGATGAGGTATCCCTCCTGCTGACCCTGTGTGTAGGAAGCTGAGTAACCCTCCAATCCTCCCTTCCTCATCACCAAGAAATTGCCTGAAAGACTGGACTCCCATAAAAATGAAAATACGAAAAACAAACACTCAAGTATTTGCTACCTGCCAGCTGAGGACCTGACATGCATTTATGTCATTCAAGCCTCATAGCAATGACCTGTGAGTTAGCAAGCAGTATCCTGCCATTTCACAAGTGAGGAAACTGAGGCTCAGAGAGGGGAAGCAGCACCCCCGAGCCTCTCATGAATATGTAGCAGCTCCTGGTCTCAAACCCGGGCCTGGCTCCAGCCCACCTGGGCAGCCCACACACACACACAGTGAGCCGTCCCCCCCAGTTCCGGCAGGTGACTGATTTAGAGGGAGGCTTGTCAGAAACAGCCAGGCGCCTGAGTGCATTTGTGATCCCACAGCTAGGTGTTCCTGCCACCTGCTGACAGCACCTGCATTATGTGTGGCAGGAGGAGGAACAGGCCCCAGGCTTTTGACACCAAATCTCGGCACCAACCCGCTGTGGCTGTCAGGGACCTCCTGCTCTCAAACGT
>NW_021157730.1:0-1549 GCF_002837175.3 Physeter macrocephalus | reverse complement strand
CAGAATGGAATTAACAAGTAGTTTGTATATTATTTCAAATCTTTAATGTTTTAAAATTGTATACATATATACACAGGTGATCATCTCTGAAGTAAAACTGTCATCATTAAATCTTCTTTTCTGGATGAACCAGCTCTTTTGATGAAGAAGGAATAAAATCATTAGAAAAAAAATGACTTCAAAACTGAAACTGATGCAAAAATTAAAAGTCTGTCTTTCAAAGACCATTCCAAAACTTGTGCCTTCATCATAAAACAATTCATTGGTAATTGATTTTGAATTATTCTTCCATTTTTCCTTATAAGCCGATTTGTCCAATGCATCAGTCTGATATGCCCCTTATTAATAACTGAAATGCAGTGTATGTGTATATACACATATTTGTATACAATCCGTATTTATGTGTATACACATGTTCACAGCAGTCTGGTATAAAGGCAATGTCAGGTTTACATGTTCCTTGATTTGAAGGAAAAAAGGTAGATGACATTTTTCTATTTTCTTATTTACTGAGAAATGTGTTGTACATTTTAAAAATAGACCCAGAAAAAGAATTAAAGTATCTTTGTCTTGGTGTGGATATTAAAAAGCACTCTTCAAAACATCCAACATCACTTTTGCCTCTTTGCTGCACAGACGATCCTGAAAACGCTGCCAGTATTATAGATACCAAGGATTGAACGTACAATCCTTTGGAGAGCTGGATGAAATCCCATTTCTGCTGCTTGCTTGCGGTATGAACGTGGGCAAGGTTCTTAACCTTTCCTCATATGGAAAGTGGAGGGTAGGAATGATGCCCAGCATAGCATTGTCATGAGGATTGAATGAAATGACCTTTTCAAAGTGCTTAGCCCAACACCTGACAAGTAGGAAGCACTCAGTGAGTTGTAGCTACTAGTTGCATCAGTGATCATAGTAGAAGTGCAAGAATTGTAAATTGGTGATGGTGACAAGGAAAGGGCCACTAGCACCATTCAATATACACTAGGCTAATAACATTGTGAAATTGATGTTGATTGATGTACCTAACACTAGATAAGCTGAACAGCAGCCTTCTGGATGAAAATGTAATTGAGAAAGCATGATAACTTTGAAATCTACACAGTGACCCAGAAGTATTGGGTTGGCCAAAAACCCAAATGAACTTTTTGGCCAACCCAGTATCGTAAGTGTGGGGAGTTGTGAATGATTTACATGGAGCATCAGTGCATCAGATACTCATAGATTACTTAGATAATAGGCTCTGTGCTGTGCGCTGAGCATAGACAAGGTCCTGTCCTCAAGTCTTCTCTACGCCTGTGTGTGTGTATTGGGGTGGAGGGAACCAGAGAAACAAACTTGGTGTGGTGAGACCTTGAGAGATGAACTCAGCTATCAAGTTGTTCCCTCCATGGCGACGTCCAGGGCTGGTCCCATGCTCCCACCCCAAGAAGTTTATAACCAAATGGAGAGGATGGATAAGCTCCCCAAACAGAGTTGTCCAACAGCGAGCCACATATGTCATTTAAAGTTTTCTAGGAGTCACATTTTTTAAAGTAAAAAAAAAAAA
>NW_021157729.1:0-1549 GCF_002837175.3 Physeter macrocephalus | reverse complement strand
CATCGGCAGGCGGACTCCCAACCACTGCGCCACCAGGGAAGCCCCCACGGTTGTTTTTTGAACAACCAGTTGGGAGGGAACACAAAGAACTATCAGAATCCTGTCCACACTGCGCAAATAGAGAATTTTATTGAAGTAAATCCTTTGTGAGACCCCCTATCCCTTCTCCCACGAGACCTTGTGTGAGGGAGAGCAGAGTCCTGATTGACGTCTAGGTCTTGAAATCCAGCCGTTGGGGGGAAAGAAAATTTAAACTAAACGTGTTAAAATATTTGGACGAAAACTCCTTGGGATTTTAGATCTTGGAAATCCCTGGGTGGAATGCATTTGGGAGGGATGTGTATCACTTCACGCGATGGGAAATTTCTGCTGTAGCCTTATTTGTTTGCTTTTGCCGTATATTTTCTCTGCTTGGGAGACAGAACACAGCGAGTCTCCTCAGCAAATTGCATGTTATGGTTCAAACGGGTGCAAAAGTCTTGACGTTTTACGACATTTCAACATTTTTTTGAAAAAAAATGTTTTGTTTTTTTTCTGCCAAAACTAAACCCAAGTCTCAGTTATAGAGCTTCAGCCTCCCTCAGCTGGAGTCTTAGTTCATGTTGGTCATTGCTGGACATCGTTACAAATGTTCATTCTCTTGTGAAACCTCAAATTCATAGGTAAAAGTGCCGATTTTTACAAATGCATCTAGAGTGAAAAAGATAAAAGTGTCTTAACATGAAGTGACCTTTGTCCTTGTGGTCTAAAACTGTGGCAGGGTTTCCTGACATTTGTGTAGTAGTTTCCCTCTGGGTATGACCAGCATAATAGCCCTCGAATGGATGTTTTTTTCCCGTGACCTTCCAGAGGTTGGCCGTGTATAAGATTCCGGTATATCTGGCTTAACATTTCTCAAAGAATTATTTAACTTAGGACTTTACAAGCTAACAGGTAATTAGCTAAGAAATACTCAGTGACATCGGTGGTAGGTGATGGATGGGTATATTTGCCCAGAGACCTGTGTGATACATTTATACTCCTGAAGTCTGATAAAGTAGTGACCCCATGCTGCTACCAGTGAGGAACTGGTGCGCTTCTCCCAGGGCCCTTCACAGCTGTCCTTTCTTAAATCTTTGACCCTTCCTCATTGGAACCTTTGACCAATCTCATTCCCGTTCTTAACTCCTGGCCACAGGGTCTTGCACCCCTTCTGTATTTTCTCCATGATTGACCATGACTCTTTTAGGTATTTTATCCCCCCCTTAATTATTTTATTTTTATCATTATTTACTTATTTTGATTTTTTTAGAAAAGTGAAGTGTAGTTGATTTACAGTAATTCAGGTAGACAGCAAAGTGATCCATATATATATATTATATATATATATTCTTTTTCAGATTCTTTTCCATTATAGGTTAGTACAAGATATTGACTTTAGTTCCCTGTGCTATACGTTAGGTCCTTGTTACTTATCTATCGTATGTATAGTAGTGTGTATCTGTTAATCCAGAATTCCCAATTTATCCCTCCCCCCTTTCCCCTTTGATAACCATAAGTTTGTTTTCTA
>NW_021157728.1:0-1549 GCF_002837175.3 Physeter macrocephalus | reverse complement strand
ACAGGGAACTATATTCAGTATCCTGTAATAAACCATAATGGAAAAGAAAAAAATAAATTAAAAGTCTGCATCTGGAAAGGAGAGGAGTGTCTAGGGCCTCAAGGCTTGAGCTTGAGGGTGTGGTGAGAGGGGTGCAGGATGCCAGGACCTGGAGCTTCCTGGGCGCCTCCTCTCTGACCTGGAACACTGCTGTCGAGTGCTCCTCCTCTGCCCCTCCCATGCTGTATTTCCGGCAACTTCTCCCTCCACCCGATTGTCCACAACCTTAGTTGCCTCCTCTGTCCTGCTGATGCCCATATTCTAACCCCGGTGACCACCTGCCCTGAGCACAGCTGCCTCCTGGTTGCACACCCGCCACATCCAAAAAGAAATCATCTCCCTCTCCCAGTGTGGCTTTTTGTCATCCAATGACATCCACCAGTGCCGAGGCTGGACCTGCTGGATGCCTTACAGTCCCTCTCTCCTGTTCATTCCATTTCCTAACAGCTTTCACAACTGCTCGCGCCATCTCTGGATGGCTGAGGTCTTCTGGTGGGTCCCCATGCGGCAGCCAAGCTGAGCCTGCCAGCCCTTACCTTTGACCCTTAGGAGGCTTCCTTTCATGATGGTGGCCACCAAGCCCCTCTAGATCCTGACCACCACCACGCCCACTGCCTCTGCCTCTGCCCAGCCCTCGCCTCCCCTTCCTGGGCGTGCATCCCGCACACCCGCTGAGCTCTCGTGTGCAGCACACAGGCGCCAGTCATCTTTTGTCCAGACAGAGCTTACCTCCGGCTCCCCTGGCCCCTGGCCATGCCTGCAGTGAGGAGCACACCTCCCCACTAGCCTGGATCTTCAGTGCCTGGAAGCAGGAGGCTCTTAGAAAATTCTGGTTGAGCAACTAAATGAAAGTGAGAGGCACACATGGGCTCAGAAATGGCCAGCAGCCCAGCCAACCTCCCGTCTCTGCCTCCCTTGCCTCACTGGAGAGCGTTTTCCTGAGGCTCAGGGCTGATGACCCGATGGGGCCAGGGCCCCTTCCCACACAAGCCAAGCTACCGGCTTCTGGCATCTCCCGATGGGAGCGGGGAGGAGAGACCAACCCTGACACTTGTCTTCTAGGGAGAGAACATGTTCTTCTTGGTGACCAATTTCCTTGTGACGCCAGAACAAGTTCAGGGCAGATGCCCAGAGGTAAGGCTGCCTGAGGGCTTCCCAGCGGGTTCCTAGTTCCAGAATCTCCTGCTGCTGTCCCCCATGAGGTGTCCAGGCCCCTCCGCATCCTGGTCCCACCTCTGGGCACTCTGGAGGTTGTCAGGGTAACACCCAGAACGGGGCACAGTGCTCAGGTGGGCTCTTATAATAGCAAGAGGCAATCTGGGGGACTTCCCTGGTGGTGCAGTGGTTAAGTGTCGGCCTGCCAATGCAGGGGACACGGGTTCGATCTCTGGTCCCACATGCTGCGGAACAACTAAGTCCCTGCGTCACAACTGCTGAGCCCACGCGCCACAACTGCTGGAGCCCACGTGCCTAGAGCCCATGCTCTGCAACAAGAGAAGCCACTGCAATG
>NW_021157727.1:0-1549 GCF_002837175.3 Physeter macrocephalus | reverse complement strand
TGCCACAACTACTGAAGCCCACGTGCCTAGAGCCTGTGCTCCGTAACAACAGAAGCTTCCGCAATGAGAAGCCCACACACGACAATGAAGGGTAGCCCCACTCACCGCGACTAGAGAAAGCCTGCCCGCAACAACAAAGACCCAACGCAGCCAAAAAAAATAATTTAAAAAAAACACAAAAAACACAACACATGAACAATGCCCAGTACATAATGAAGACAGCTTACTCAGCCACCATGAGGGCCTGGTTCACGTTAATGAGCTCACAGAGAGGGCCAGCCAGCAGGGCTCTGAGGGCTCCCTGGAGCCCAGAATTAAATGAAGCACAGAGAAAATGGGCAAGAGCTGCCACTGGCTGGAAAAGAACAGGCACTGCAAAAGTTAAAGGTGTGACGAGACTAGGGTAATTGTGCAGGAAGTATTACCACGTGCTTAAAAAAAGAATTATCCTCGTGGAAAATTACAAAACCTCACCTGGAATAATAAGAAATAACTGAGGTTTACCTGTATGGCCAACTTGTAAAATATTTTGGCCACGTGGGCGTAACCTGACTTCATGAGGTTAACACCTCCTCCAGGGAAAAGGATCCTGAAACAACATCAAACAGGGTGCATTTCAACCCATCCCCACTCCCAGAAAATAAACAATCTTTTTATGTTAAAACAACTTTTCCTTATTATATAAGCAGCAAGATCATTAGAGAAAATGAGAAAAATTAGGCAAAAAGAAAATACAAAATATTTACAATCCCACCCATTTGTAAACTATTGCAGTTAACAATGCATTTGTGCATATTCTACCAAACCTCTTGGATAAACAAGTGTATTTTTGAAATAGAGTGTGGATAAATTAAAGTAAAATAAATGGGGCAAGGGGAGGAGAGTACACACAGCTAGAAATCAAGTAGAAATAAAATTCCAAGTATAGCTAGGTTTAAATTAAGATGATCAGAGATGCCAAAATCAATTGCAGGTCCATAATCATGAGTCAGGCTTAGTTCACAAAAAAAATCTGTTTTAACAATAAAGAACAAACTAGTCATAAAAATATAGTAGGCTGGAATTAAATATCCATGGAATTTAAAATTTATTATTATTACCCTGAAATCTCTTCAGAAATAAGAATGGTGTTAGAAAATTTTGAAAAAGAACACAATTACCATTCTAAAAAAATTCTAGGAAAAAAAAGGGGAGAGTCACAAACATTTGACTTTATTTTACTCTACCAATAAAGAGAGAGAGAGAAAAATATTTATGTTTTCATATCAACTTTTTAAACTAACTCTAAAAAGCTCTTAAAGTAACTAAGGATATTCAAGAGATTACAAAGGTTGGATTAAATATATTAAAATTTTTGAAAATACTTAAATATGAATTTGAGATACGTGAAATATCACTTTTGAACTGTGTTCATTCAGTAATAGGTATTAGCCCACAGAGACAAAGATGGGTAATTTTTGCTGTTAGTAAGATCATGGTCTAGTAGGAAATATATAAACTATAAGGCAGAACATCTGCCACAAAACCAAGCAGAAAACCCTACAGTTTT
>NW_021157726.1:0-1549 GCF_002837175.3 Physeter macrocephalus | reverse complement strand
CTGGCCTGTTGGGACCGATCAGTGACTCACTACTTCTGCTCCCAAATCATCATAAGCTTTCTGTTCTAGACATGGAGAAATGGAGGCCTGCTAAGTAAGTATCTCCAAGGTTGTGTTACTTTCCTTTTTCATGAAATCTGTTTTGAAATCTCTCCACAGCACAGTAGATTTGCTCTTCCAACTTCAGGAGAGAAGTTCAGATATCTAGCTCCAGGGTAGTGATTAAGCCAGAATTTGCTGGTAACCTACTCCTTCCTTTTGTGGCCTTTGCTTTACAAAGAAGTGCTGAACCCAGTGAAAGCCAGTGTCCTGCTGAGACAGCTTGGGTGGTAGGGGACTAGACACTACCGAAAACCCACTAGGAGCCAGGGACTGTCCCTATAGACGCTGCATATATAGTCCTCATTAATAAGCTTAGGAAGGAGGTGGTTTTCTCTCTGTTTAACAGATGACACAGCAGAGCCTTTGAGGGATTAAATAATTCTTCTAAGGCCATAGAGCAGGTAGGGCAGAGCTGGGAGTTTTACCCCACGTTGGGGTAAAACCTCAGCTTTTCACCCGCCTCTCTGTGTGTAAACAGACTCTGAACGTCGGTCCTCAGGTGGACCTTGGGGGCGAGCTGCCCCGTCTTGTTCCCCTCCCTGCTTGAAACTCTCCCCACCCATGGCCAGCCTTGCTCTATGAGTGACCCTGTCCGTCTGCCAGTATCCATGCAGTATCTCCGAATGCTGGTGTCCTCCACCTCGGGAGAACTGGTCTTGTTTCCTGCCCCACCCAGACCTACCCTGTCCGGCTAGTGCAATGAGCCCTGACTTGATTTCATTTCCCCATTTTACAGCATTTTCCATTCAAAACGTACATGTCCCCTGTCCCCTTCCATCACAGCTGTGCTATTAGCTAAGATGCTCCCCCAAAGCTGGTGGGTTGTTGTATTAAGTGTTCCATGGAGACAGGTTGACTTTTCAGTGAGTAAATTCTGGAAAAAGTGTGTGCTCACTAGGTAGAAACGCCAGACTAGCAAGATAGTGCCTTTAGGGTCATCTGGCTCTTGACCCACACTGGTAGGGGTAGCAATATCTTGCTTGCACATGATGGAGTCCATGTTAGCACTGCTGATTATTAATTGAAAGGAATGTTTCATGTTCCAGAAATGCAGGAGCCTCCATCCTTTCCACGTTTGCCCCTTAATTCCTTTCCAGACATGCATTCCTCCTGATACCACCTTCCCATTTCATCTGTGCATTATGTCCTCCCGGTATCTCTCATACTCTTCATCCGGGGTCAGCCGGCCATGGCTTGTTTTTGTGAATAAAGTTTTATTGGCACACAGCCACACTGTTCATGTATGGATTGTCTCTGGCTGCCTTCCCACTACAGTGGCAGAGTTGAGCAGTCACACCTGAGACTGTATGTCCCGCCAAAGCTAAAATATTTGCTATCTATCTCTGATCTAGGTCAGAAAGCTCCATGTATACTCCCCCACAAACCCCTAATTCCTTTCTCCTTCACACACCTCTCAAAGCCTGGGCTCTAACAAGAAAAAAAAAAA
>NW_021157725.1:0-1550 GCF_002837175.3 Physeter macrocephalus | reverse complement strand
TGTGTGTGTGTGTGTGTGTGTGTGTGTGTGTGTGTGTGTGTGTGATATTTGAAAAGAACAAGGTACTCTTAGAGGGAATTTATTGGATCAGTAAGCAATATACTTTGTCTTAAGGTGAGTTTTGCTCCTAAAAGCTAGAGGAGGGCAGCAGGGACTAAC
The DNA here is from genome assembly GCF_002837175.3 of Physeter macrocephalus. Classification (NCBI taxonomy): domain Eukaryota; kingdom Metazoa; phylum Chordata; class Mammalia; order Artiodactyla; family Physeteridae; genus Physeter; species Physeter macrocephalus. Next base: position 1,391 of record NW_021157725.1, on the reverse strand, counting down.
TAAGCCAGACAGTGACCCTGTCAGTCTTTACATGTCACTTGCTCTTAATGTTGTGGTCATTCTCTTTGAGAATCTGATGCTCTAGGTGTTCTCCCCAGAAAATATATCCATAAAAGTTTATCTTTTATAGGTGTTCATGGACCTCCACACATACCTCAGAGCGCATTTACATCTCACTAGAGGGTTCAAGGCTTCTGGGTCTTCCTTCAGTTTTGAATAGCTGTATTCCGGCCATGTGTGTGGGTATAAATGGTGAAGGATTGGGCTGTAGGATGAAGGAGGGCAGGGAATTCCTGTCTCAGTAGTTCTTCCACGTACCATTACCGTTCTCTGTCTCCCCATTCCCCGTTTCTACCCTTCTTCCTGATAGAGTCCTCTGCCCTTTCCCATTGCGGAGTACTCCCCACGGGAGGCACAGGCAGTGTGTCCTTCTGTCAACTCACTCTTTGTGGAGGCTGTGTTTGTTCATGTCTCTGATTCTTACTGCCTTTGCATTAATTACTAGTCAAACCTCAGAGACAATGATGAGTTGTTAGATTTTGTCATATGAGAACTTTATCTTGAACATTGCTAAAAATAAATGCAATCACCAGCTTGTGTCATCAACTGTATTTTCATGGTAAAGATATCTTGTAATACACCAAGAGGCAAGAGGCAGTGAAAATACTCATTTTTGAAGGCTGATACACTGCAAACAAATTAAATGTTGAATTATGTTTGGTATTTATATTCAGTAAAATTTTATTTCAGTGCTTTATGTGGGAGCACATAAAGGATCTTTCAGAAATTTGGGGAAACTTATAAATTTGTTCTACTGAATATGTTTGTGTATGTGTGCTATGTGTTTCCAAGTTAATATATGCATTCACCGTAATAGTATCAACCAGTGACACTCTTGCTCTTTTCATTTGTTGCTACAGATGTGGTAAAAGGTGAAAAGATTCTTCCAGTATTTGATGAGCCCCCAAATCCAACCAATGTTGAAGAGAGTTTACAGAGAATTAAAGAAAATGATGTTCGTCTTGTTGAAGTTAATTTGAATAATATAAAGGTAGGTGTGATAAGCAAACAAAAAGTTGTTTTGAATTGCTTTGAGTCATTTGGATCTAGGATGAGAGCTGGGCAGTTTTGATATAGTCTCATCCTTTCTACTTAATGGTAAAGTTTTTACTTCTAGTAGTATGCTAACATAGATTCCTTCGATTTTAGAAGTTAAAGTATTATAGTATTTTTCTGATTTACTTTTTAAAGGCTATCACATAGAAATATAAACTCTACAGACTGTCAGAGTATACCTCTCAGGCTTCCAAAGTACTGCCCACTTTTAGGAGCATTTTAGCCTTTCAGGTTTTGTTTTTTTAATCAGCTCTTTTTTTTTTTTTTTTTTTTTG
>NW_021157724.1:0-1551 GCF_002837175.3 Physeter macrocephalus | reverse complement strand
ATATATATATATACCACTATATATATATATATACCATATATATATATATGCTGTCATATATGTATATACTGTATACAAGTATACTTGTAACACTTCCATTTTTTTCTGGAATTAAACCACAAGAGAAAATAATTTATATTTTTTTACATATTTACTTTTTTTGGAACTCTCCATTCTTTGTGTAGACTGAATTTCCATCTGGAAGCATTTTTCGTTTAGTATGAAGGACTTCTCTTAATATATCTTGTAGTGCTTGCCTGCTGATGACAGATTCTTTCTGTATTTGTTTGCCTAAAGATGTCTTTATTTTTCCTACATGTTTGGAGGATATTTACAAGATTTTAGGTTTAGTTTTTCCTTTCAGTACTTTAAAGATGTCAGTCTAATGTAATCTGGCTTACATTGTTTCTAATGAGGTTAGTGGTTGCTCTTTTTATTTTTTTTCTTTCTGACTCCTTTAAAATTTTTTCTCTTTGTACCTTTATCTATTTTGGAAAAAGTCTTTTCCAAAAAAGCTATCATACTTCAAAACATTCAAAGTTTTTTGAGATCTATCTCATTTTGCTAAAAATAAACAATTTACATTTCTATTGACTGACTTTTCTTTTGGTTCTGCATCACATTTTGCTGCTTCTTCACAATGTCTAGTAATGTTTTGTTATATACTGGATACTATGGCTGTTATGTTGCTAAAGAGCTGGCTTTTACATTCTTCCTTAACAGAATATTGAATTTTGTTCCAGCAGATAGGTAATTCATTTACTTAAGCTGAACTTATTCAAGGATAATTTTTACGCTTTGTTAGGGACACTTCAGAGTAGTTTTTACTGTGGAACTAGATTAGCATGACCTTCTCTGTGTCTCCATTGAATGTCAGGGATATTTAATGAGTTGTCTCCACTCTGGTCAGTACTCAAGTGTCTCCCAGACTAGGTGAGTTCTAATAGTTTTTCAACTCAAATTTCCCCAGTAATTTTTCTTTATTTGATAGCTTTTTTTGCCCTGTCTTATGGATTCTGCCCTATGCATACACACTTTTGTATTGCACCAAAGAGTAAGGGGAACCACGTGCAGAATTCTGGAGCTTCATTTCTGTATGATTCCCTTCTCTTCATTCCTGCCCCACAATTTCCAGTCACCCTTGTAGCCCAGAGCTATGACATCTGCCTTATCTGCCCAGTGAGATATCTGCAACCTGCTGGGGCTCCCCACCCCGCCCCCGCCCTACCATTTGCAGAATGCCTCCAGGTAGAAGCTTGTATAACTGTGATGTTCATCTTAAGGCTCCCCTGCTTCCCTTGGGGATCACAGATCTGTGTTGCCTATTGTCTAACATCTAAAAATAATCATTTCCTATATTTTGTTCAGTTTTATAGTTGTCTCTGGTGAGAGGATTAGTCTGGTACAAGTTACTTTGTTATGGCCACAAGCAGAAGACCTCTAACATGTTTTGAAATATCACTTGTGAGGTTGTAGCTCAGCCAGCTTTGCAAGTTTTAAAAATACATTTATCTTATGAATATTCCATGAAGAACAGTTTTTTTTCTATTT
>NW_021157723.1:0-1551 GCF_002837175.3 Physeter macrocephalus | reverse complement strand
TGTACACCAAAGTCTGAATGTCACTTTTCTAGGGTAGCGGTTCTCATCCGGGGAACTTGTTAGAAATGCAAGTTCTCTGGCCTTGTCCATGCCACCTGCATCGGGAACTCTGAGGGTGGGCTGGGCCGGCTGTGTTTTGACAAGCCTCGGGGTGATTCTGATGCATGCTCGAGTGTGAGAACCACTGGATTAAGGCAAGGGTCCTCCACCAAGGCTGCATGTTAGAATCACACCAGAGAACTCCCAAGGAGCTTCTAAAATTCCTGCTGCTCAGGCCCCAGCTCCCAGGGATCCTGGTTTGGGTGACCTGAGGTGGAGTCTGAGCATTTGTAAGCTCCTCAGGCGATTTGAACGTGCAGCCAGCAATGAGAACCACTGGTCCAGGACAGTGGTTCCCTGGGCGCAATTTTGCGTATCACGGGATGCTTGGCAAAATCTGGAGACATTATTGGTTGTCACAGCATGGGCATGCCACGGGCATCTAGTGGGGAGAGATCAGGGCTGCTGCTAAACATCCTACAATGCACAGGATAGCTCCCACAACACCCGGGCTAAAACGTCAGTAAGGCCAAAGTTGAGGCATCCTGTTCTTGGGAAACAGTCATACCCAAGAATCTTAGCTCCTAGACTTAGCCCCACCCCTCCCCGCAATAAGATATATATTTGCAGAGTATTTTTTTATTCTCAGAAACAAAAGACACTCCGTAGAGCTTAATTCTCACCTACATGACCACTAATACAGATATGCTTATACGCACTAACATTCGTAAAAAGGCATCCCCGATACGCATGTAGATGCATGCAGAATGACACATGTACATGTTTGTCTGCATAGATGCCCGCACTCATATTTACTGAACCACACACATGGAGCCATACCCCCTATGGTAACTCACAGTCATTAAAGTGCACACACACATATACATACTCACACACTGACAGCCCCGTTCGTTAAGTGCAAGGGCCCTAGTGTCACCCAGAGTTCTCACGTTCTCCCCATCCCCATTCTTGCTCTGCTTTGCCTGAATGGCCTGGGTGTTGACACGGTGGAGACTCCGCATGCCAAGGTCATGGTTGCATGTCCTCGGGGTGGGAGATAATCAGGCGGGGTGGAAGGAGAGCCTGTAGCGGGCATGGTGTTTGGGTGCAGCACGAGGGGACAGCGAGAAGGGACTTGGGGTCCCAGGCGCTCCAGGAACCTGAGAGAGATGAGGGCAGGGAGGGGAGAGGAGTCTGACTGATGCTCAGGGAACTCTAGGGGGAGAAAGGGAGGAAGGGAGGACAAGGGGGAGGGTGGACCTGAGCCAAGGTGCCCGATGGAGCACACTGCCATCGCTGTCTGCTTCTGCTGTCTCCTCAGTGCCTACTCAGATTCAGGCAGAAATATTTGCTAAGGGTCCACTCAGTATTTCTTTAGACACTCATGCATACCTTAAAGGATGGTAGTGGAAAGCACATGGGTCTTTGAAGACAGGTAAACACATCTGAATCCCAGGCCTGCCACTTGCATGGATAAGTTTCCCAAACTCTCTAATCCGTTTTTTTTTTTTT
>NW_021157722.1:0-1552 GCF_002837175.3 Physeter macrocephalus | reverse complement strand
AGTTCCCTGTGCTATACAGTAGGTCCTTATTAGTTATCTATTTAATATATAGTATTGTGTCTTTTTACCATCTAAAATTCTTATTTCTTTTCGTGTTTATTATCTGTTCCTTCCACTGGGCAGAAAGCAATCAAACTGTCAAGTAAGTGTTGGTTGAGGACCTACTATGTGCCAGTTTCCAGACCTCCTGGAAGTCACAGTTCACTGGGGGAGGCTGACCTGGGCTGAGTCACATGCACAGACATAATGTACAATCCTGATAAATGTTAGGTTGGACTGATGCCTGGTGCTGGTGGACCTGACCCACCTGGGCAGTCATAAAGGGCTTCCCAGAGCTGAGATTCGAAGCAGGGATATAGGCATTAACTAGGGAAAGACAGGAGAAAAGAAAGTGTTCCAGGTGGAGGAAACAGCTTGTGCAAAGGCTCTGAGGCGGGAGGGAAAGTGCTGAGTTCCAGGGAATGAAAGAAGCATTTGGGAATGGAATGCAGAACACAATGGGGAGCCATGCGGGGTTAGCAGGGTTTTGGTCCAGGCTTCACTGGGGTTCTGGGAAAATTATTTAGCCCCAGAGCCATGGGGAGCCATGGAGGGATACTGAGCAGGAGAGGAGTGTGATCAGATTTGCTTCTTGCAAAAGAGATTCATGGGTTTCTAAGGGGGGGGACAGTCAGATTGGAGGAGAAGGAAGGGATGCTGGGTGTCCATCGTGAGGAAGGGGGTGGCAACCCGGGTTGGGGGAGGCGTGGACTGGTGAGAGGGGGGTGGAAGATAGTGAGGCCCTGGAGCTGACTTGCCCCCTGAGGGGTAATTGCCAACCAGGTGGGCTGGGCTTTTCCACCCATTGCTTGGTGGCTTGGTCAGCTGTGAGTGGGGTTCCTGGAAAATCCATCAGCCCCTGATCTTGAACCCTGTCACCTGGCCCAGTACCCCCCTCCTCCACCTTTCTTCCCCACATCTGGCAGCCTCATCTGTCCATACAAAGTTTCAAGAGGCCCCAGGTGATAGCTGGGGTCAGGGTGTGTGTGTGTGTGTCCGTGTGTGATTGTGTGAACAATCCTGCTAAAACCAGAATTCCCTGTCTGTCGGGAGTTAAACTTCCCTGTTGGGTTTAACTTCACTGTGCTGGGGTGGGGTGTTGGCTGAGGCCTTCTTGCTCCTGGGGCAGTGACCTGACTGGGGGTTGTGTTCAGCAGCTGCAGGTACCCAACTGGGGGTGTGGGTGGTGGTGTCGGTGATTTCCTGGAAGGAAGCAGGTCCTGCGGCCAAGGTCTAGGGGAGTCTAATCTTCCTGTGTCTCTTCCTGGGCCAGTCTCACGAAAACCATCTCAGCTCCTCACCACCTCCTAGTGTCTTTGTCCACGCAGCTGGGATTAGGGTGAGGCGAGTGAGGCATTCTCATGAGCAAATTTAAGGGGGCTCCCAACATCTCAGTAATCAAAGTGAATAAACTTTGAAATATATTTCGCATATAACATTGTGTAAATTTAAGGTGTACGACACGCTAATTTGATACATTTATATATTGTAACATGATTGCCACTGTAGTGAT
>NW_021157721.1:0-1553 GCF_002837175.3 Physeter macrocephalus | reverse complement strand
CATCGGCAGGCGGACTCTCAACCACTGCGCCACCAGGGAAGCCCTCACTTAGTGCACTTTTATTCATTCCTCTCATATCCTCAAGGTCAATGTCTCTCTCTCTCCCCCTGCTCTTCTCTTTCTCTCAAACCATATAGGATGGTTTGGCAGAGAGCTCCCTTGCATTTTGAACTCTGACAAAGAGCTTTTATATCAGGGCTTTTTTAAAAAGCAAATTAAACAGAACCCAACAAAGTTTTTAAAAGTATTTTTTCTCGACATTTTATTATGGAACTAAAAGTTTTGTGAGAGATTATAAGCAAAATAATCATGTATGGACCTCATTGTATGTATTTGACCTAGTGCTGGAAGATTACATGTAAACCAAAATTTTGTAACTCAGGTTCTATTTTAAGTCCACCCCAAACAGTTGTTATTTAAAGAAATCCCGTAAAAAGAATAACCAGGACCCCCTGAAATTTAGAGCTCGTGGAGGCAGCAGGTGTTTTCTTTGAAGGAGGGTGGGAACAGGACTGTTACAGCCATCTTGGTTTAGCCCCAGACTGGTGTGTGGCCTGAGAATCATGATTTTATTCTTAGGGAACTTGGGGAATCAGGAAAGGAGAGAGAATGGATCAAAAGTTATTCAGAGAATGGACAATGGCTTCATTTTTCTCCCGTGGGAAAAATTGACTCCTCGACCCTCCCTTCCCAGAAAGGATTCAGGGAAATGGCCTCAGTTCGTTCTGAAATGGCTGGAAGGAGAGTGGGGCATGGCCTGCTTTCACAATACCCAGTCACTGGACAGGGGATCATTTCTCAGGAGCCCCAGGATGCAACATTATAGGGAAAGGGGGGATTTCTACTGCTGCAGGGAAACATTCCTAAGGATGTAGTTGTAATATTTTGTTTAGAAAAGAGGCAAGATCGTTTGTTTGAATATCTGGATTGGCTATAGGAACTCCATAATTTGCATTTGTTGGGGCATTTTGTGGGTTGTTATCTTGAAGAAACAAAGAAAAATTTGTTATCAAACCCAAGTTCCACAAGGAAATGGAAATTTCACTGTTCCTTTCTGACATAAAAGGTCATCTTGTTGTTTATCTACAAAGCCAGGGGAAACTGGCTATTGAGTATTTTGCGTTTGGAAACACTGGCCCAAATTCAAAGAAGTCTGATGCTTTCTCCCCTCCCTGCCCTGTTTTTATTTAAAGATGCTAGACTCATGAATCACTGGGTGAAAGCTTGAAATACAGCTCCTTCTGTTTCAGAAGATGAGGGCTTTAGTGCAAAAGGAGGAACCCAAAGTCAGGGATGCCTTAGAATGCCTAAGAATGTAGACCCTGAGAACATAGCTGCTATAAAGTTCCTGGTTTCTGGGTTACAGGATACACTGTACTCTCTTGTACTTGATGAAATCACTATAAAAACCTTTGGCAAGATGGGGATCTCAGGCCCATCCTGAAGTTTACTGCAAAGCCTCAGAATAGTTACCCTTCAAGCAGGGTAGTGACATAATTTGCCAAATGCAAAATGAAAATGTGGGGTCCTTTGTTAAAAAAAAAAAAAAAAAA
>NW_021157720.1:0-1554 GCF_002837175.3 Physeter macrocephalus | reverse complement strand
GTGTTCCCTGCTACGTTTTTAAAAGAAAAACTAAAACTGCAAAGTGATTCTTTTCCTTCAGGTTTTATGGGTTTAAAAAAAAAAAAAAGTGGAGGAATTGCTTTCTTGCCATTCCCCAGAGAAAGGTACTGTGATGTTTGACTAAATTCAAACTGCGGTTTTTTGTTTGTTTACTGCCGTCGGGCCAGCAATCTGGAAGATGATGCTGGGGGCTGGCGGCGAAGGACAGGACAGTGTTTCCCGAATAATCTCTCTTCCAGCTCGAGACCAGCCCGAGAGAACTGCTCTGCCTGCTGGGTGGTACACGCCACCCAAGTGGCAGAGCCAGGGGCTGGGGAGACACTCGTCTTTTCCTTTTTGCCTGGTGTTGCCCAAAGCACATAATTGTTTTTAAGTTAATTGGTTCAGATGCTCCGTCGCCTCTGAAGGAGATCTATTTGTCTCCTCTCCATCTTTCTCCTGTGTTTCCCCTATTTGTTAAGCACCTTGGCCTTAATGTCTAAACTCTTCACAGCCTATCTGCGGATCCCCTCAGCTCCCAGATACTGAAAATAAATTATGTTATGGCCACTATTAATATATTCCTGTTTGTCTTGGCCTCTGAGTTACGGGTTGCCGTCTGCCTTGAACGCTGCATCATAATAGTTGTATAACCTCTTCCAAGCACTGCAGCAACCTTGAACTTCTAAATGCCTGAGGAGCGAGCTGGGAGGATGATGCTGAGCTGAGCACAGATGTTTGAAACACAGGTTTCCTTCCCTGGGGGCCTCTGCCGGTCGATCTTTCCAGAGCGAGCACGAGAGACTCGTATTCTCCCTGACATTTCTTGCCCAGCTATTCACTGACCACTTTTAATTACAGGGACGCAGCAAGATAACAGCATCAAGTTATGAAGTGACGCTACCGTGGTTGATGGAAAACCCTAATATATCATCCAGCTTCATCATTTCAGGGCTCTTTAGAGAAAACATACATGCTCAGAATTGGGTAGCTTGTCTCCTGAGAGGGCTTTGCCGGGCTGGTGGCCTTCAGCAGTTAGTTTAGAGGGATTCTTCCCTGAAACCTTCGCCAACTCAGCACAAGGCCACCAAGACAAAGGAGCGTCTTTGAGCAAAGGGACTAGAACGTTCTAAGTTTTCCCTCCGTGTTAAAGGATGCCTAAGGAGCAGCACTTGAAATTAAGGCGTTCGGGTTTCAATTTCAAAAGGACTGTATGAATGTCTGTTCAAGCGGTTTTCAAACTGTGTTCCCCAGAGTCACAGGGGTTCCAGGGAACTGCTTAGGCCGTGGAGAGAGGTTTGGCATCTTGCCTCCTCCACCTGAAGCCAGAACTGCTCCATGCTTTCGTCGGTTTTATAGCTTGGGCTTCTGGGTCAAGTTTAATTTTAAGAATGTTACAATAGCCATGACACGGAGACAACCTAAATGTCCATCGACAGATGAATGGATAAAGACGATGTGATGCATGTATACAATGGAATATTACTCAGCCACAGAAAAGACTGAAATAATGCCCTTTGCAGCAACATGGATGGACCTAGAGATTATCATACT
>NW_021157719.1:0-1554 GCF_002837175.3 Physeter macrocephalus | reverse complement strand
GGGAATTCCCTGGCAGTCCAGTGGTTAGGACTCTGTGCTTCCACTGCAGGGCACACGGGTTTGATCCCTGGTCGGGGAACTAAGTTCCCGCATGCCGTGCGTGCGGTGTGGCGCCCCCCCTCACCAAATAAAATAATAAATAAATAAATAAATAAATAAAATTGCAAACTTGTTTAAAAAAAAAAAAGAAGTTGTCCCTTCAGTTTAGGAAAGTGACCTCATTAGACTTCAGAATCTAATATGAGACAGTGATTATTAAGCACCTACAGTGAGCTAGGCCCTGAGGGGATAAAAGGAAAACAAGACTTGCTATGAAGGAGTTTACAAGACACACACCCTTGAAAAGGCAGACAGCTGTCTCACAGCTCAGTGAGAGACAGAGACAGCTCTCTCATATCAGTAATGGTGAGAAGGAACAGCCAATTCTTGTTCCCTCTTCTAACTGCCATCATAAATGAACTCATTTAATGTTCGTAGCAGAGTGGGTATTATTATTTCATTTTTGAAGCTGAGGCCAGAAATTGATGCCAGAGAGGTTAGATCACTTGCCCAAGGCTACACAGCTTCTAAGCTGTGGAATGGGGATTTGAATTCAAGATTGGTCACAGGACATCGTTAGTTAAGTGCTTAAGGGACAGTGTAGGCAGGGAGCAATACAAAGGTGCAAAAACAGAATTCTCAACCAAGAGCTTCTGGAATTCATTGAAACACCCTGTTCCACAGGTCTGGATCTGTGGGTGGGGAGCAAGTTGCTCCACCTTTTGGTGGAAAGGGGCTTGGAAGTCAGAGGGACTGGGGCTGAATCCCAGGTCTGTGATGACCTGCCTCCTGGTGACAAGGAAGTTAAATGGGAAACTACTATATAAAGGACCCAACCCAACTCCTGGCACACATTGTGCCTTCAATATTTGGTAGCTCTTCTCCACTGGGCCCACTGCGACTCTGCTCCCCGGCCCTGGACTCTGGGTTGAGAGGCCACCCTGCCTGGCTTTAATTGGTTTTGATTTGCCCCTGAGCTCCCCGGGCTGTCTGGGACCCTGCTTTCCGAAGGCTTGAAAACACTAAGCCATTGTGAGATGTTTGCATTGTTGTGATTTAAAAGCATCTTGGATGCCTCTTGTAGCTTTTGCCAGTTTCTCAGAGAATTAAACATTTAGTGCCCAATCACGGTTTCTAATGTTGGATACACATGGAATTACATGCACACCCCCCCAGGGGGTCAGTTAAAGTCCTGTGGAAGCCAGCTCACAGTAATTCTTCAGCACAGGGTGGTATCTTTGTGGTTGGTGAAATGAGGAAAGTTTATAATTTGCTGGAGTGTACCTCTGAAAGGAGAAGATGGAGGGAAAACAAGGTCTGCAATAAAGGGAAAAGCTTGGCATGGATGCAGGAGGGAAAACAAAATCCCTCAAAATTGGATCTTGTTTACCTAGAAACAGATTTACCTAAAATGTTAGAGGAAATTTGCTTCTGACGATTATCCTTATGGTTCACCATTTCTTTTGTTTTTTTGTTTTTTTTTTTAACATCTTTATTGGAGTATAATTGCTTTAC
>NW_021157718.1:0-1555 GCF_002837175.3 Physeter macrocephalus | reverse complement strand
GTGGGGGAGTGGGCTGGGGAGTCGTTGCTTAAAGGGTCTGGAAGAGAGCGTATGGGGGAAGGGTCCCGGCTGGGTCAGGCTAAAGGCCGTGAGCCGGGTTATTTAGGCAGGAGCCAGGTCCGGAGGGGAGCTAGGGACGAAAGTCCGGAGGGGAGCGAGGGACGAACCTCCGAAGCACTTGGGTCAGCGCGGCAGCCCGAGCTCGGCGTCCTTTTCTTACGCACCCCCTCGCTTCCCCACCCTTGCACTTTATCTCTCTTTTTGCATCCTTCCCCTGCTCCTTCCAAGCACTAGGGTGGGCTTCCCGCTGCCTCCTCGGAGTCCAAGGGCTAAGAAAGCCGGCGGCCCGCCCGGCTGGGGAGAGCTGGGGACCCCAGAAGCCCTGGGACCGAGCTGACCAAAATCCCGGGAGCTGGATTACGTGCCGGAGCTCCGGTCTCCCAGAGTTGTCCATCCCTCTGCGTCCTCTTTCTCTCCCTGCCTCTGCTTTCTCCTCCTCTGGGTTTTCTCTCCAGGCCTCCTCCTTCCAGCCACTCTCACACCCCCTCCCCCTTTGCCCGGCCAATTTCACTCACTCCTTCCTTTAGGGGACTCTCGGCGCCCCACCCTCGTCTTTAGAATTGGGAGGCTGGAAGTCCATTCAATGGGATATTGCGCTCAGGGTTCTTGTGCCAGGAGGGAAAGAGCAAGAATGAAATCGTAACAGGGAGGGGGCGTGCTGTGCGTGCCTGGGGTGTGTGTGTTGGGGGCGGGGGGGGGCAAAAAATGCAGTTTCCCCGAAGAATAAGAAGCCTTGGACCGGATTCTTGAATACGTAGCCCCATATGATGCTGTCAAAGCCCTTCAACGTGGCTTCTGGCAGCCTCAGCTTGTCCCATACTCTGCCCACCTTCGAGAGAAGCGGCGACCCGAGTAGAAGTGGAGGCGGGGAAACTTCCTACTTCCCACGACAGCTGTTTTGTACAAGGAAGAGTGGACAGTCTGCACGGCCTCGCGAGCCTGCAAGAGTCTCTACGGCAGCAGCTGCGGACCCGTCCCGCTTCCCTTCCCCCTCCTTCCGCGAGGCTCGCCAAGCCCGAGGCGGCCGGGAGCGGCCGGGGTGGAGGGAGAAAGGCGGGGAGCTCCCAGCTTGCACGCTTTCGTCCCGACCCGGGCCAGAATCCCGGCTCCGGGTGTTGCTTCCGCCTGCGTGTGAGCGAGCTGAAGAAGTAGAAAGGAGGAGCCTCTCCGGGGGGCGGGGCCTAGGCGGGGGCGGCCTCTCGGTCCGCGCGGCTGAGGCGCCTGCCATTGGCCGGCCGCGCCGTCACGGGGTGGGGGCGGGCGCCGAGGCTGGCGCCGGCCCCGCCCCCGCTCGGAGCCCGGCCCGGGCTCGCGGTCCCCCCCAGCTGCACAGACATGACACAGACACACTGTCACTGCAGCTGCTGAGCGAGCCCGGGGCTTTGGGCACGCGGCGGCGAGGCCAGCCCGAACCCCGGACCCCAGAGCTCGCCCGCCCGTCCGCCCCCCCCGCCGCCCCCCGCGCGGCGGCCCCCGCCTGCCCAGGCGCGGGAGG
>NW_021157717.1:0-1555 GCF_002837175.3 Physeter macrocephalus | reverse complement strand
CCATGCATCGTGTCCTGGCAAGAGCTCCAAGGCCATATTGGCAATGGAGTGAGCATTAGCAGGAAGCGTTCAGTCCCATTTTGGGAAAGAGTTGGGGTGCCCCTTAGAAAACCCCAAGTGATGCATCAGATTCTCTTATTTAAGACTGAAAAAGAGCCCAACCTCCAGCTGGAAGGGGACTAGGGAGAAGGCAGTTGTCACTAGACAATGTCCTTTCTTCATAATCATCCTGCAAAGTGTTTTATTTTAATGATGTGGTGACAGACACAGAGAGACTCATCAAAGATCCCAAAGTCACCCAGCTAGACAGTGACACATAGGTTCAAGCTCAGGCCTGCCTGTTTCCAAAGGGTCAGGAAGCACCTCACGACTCCTCCTGTCCTTTTCTTCGCCTGTGGCAGGCATGCCTAATCGATCACTGCACAGACCCAGGCAATGTGGGGCCTGAGTCCTTTCTCTGAACCACCAAGCTAAGTGCTTCACCCCAGTACTCCCCTGTGCTCCATCCATCAGCATCAACTAGAACTCCCAACTCTGCCACACTTCAAATGATCTCAATCCTCCTGGAAATGCCTCCTGAATCCTCAAGGAAGACACTTATACACGTTGGTTGCGGGCACGCGGGGTGGGGGTGGGGGCTGGTATTTCTGGTATTTCTCCTTGAAAATTGATGAGTGCTCTATGAAACCGAGGGAAGCTGAAGCCCAACCACACTTAGGGAGGGACTCTGGCTGGTGGGGAGGGGGAGATGCAAACTACCAACAACATGGGAGCAGCAGGAGAAGCTCTGGTTTTAGGACAAGATGAACCCTGAAGCACTATGTGAAGTTTGAAGAATTACTAACCCTTCCTTACTTTCAGTTCCTCATCTGCTAAAATGACAGTGTTATTCTGCGACAAACGGTATTGCAAGGAACAAGTGAAATAATGTAAAACTGCGTATATCTGGTATACCTAATACTGTGGCACGTACTTGATACATAACAAAGGTTCCCATTTCCTTCTTTCAAAGTAAAGACTCCGAAAACATGAAACCTGCAGGGACTGTATAGTGAAGATAGCCTCATTTTTCAGAAAATGAATTCCGTGAACCTGATACTTTTTTGTTGAAGCCAGAAGGATTTAATGCAATGCCTCCAAGGAGCCTGTATCAGTCAGGAAAATAGAAATCACTCTAGATCATTCAACCAAAGGAATTTAATATAGGGAATTGGTTTTTCAGGTGATGGAAAAGATGAGAAGCCAGAAGAGATTAACAACTACAGGAAGGCACTGCCAACCTAGGGCTGGAAGGAAAAGCCAAGAAGTTGGGCCATCCAACGGGCAAAAGCAGGCTGCCCAATGGGAGCTGCAGTCAGGGAGGAGGGTCCCAAATGGGATCCGGAATTACAGAGGCTGGGCTGCAGTCAGGGATGCCCCACCCCACCCCACCCCCGACCCCAAGGCAGTGCGAGAGAGGGGGAGAAATACCCTGGTTCCTCTATTCCTCCTGTCTTTCAACTGTCCCTGACTGCCGTTCATTTGGCTGAACCTACCAGAAGGCAAGCTCTTAAAA
>NW_021157716.1:0-1555 GCF_002837175.3 Physeter macrocephalus | reverse complement strand
TGGCAGATTTCATCAAAAATAGATCCAGAGAAAGCACACAGTTCTTTTAAGTTCCTGATTAATTCTCGTATTCAAAGACCAAAAAATAGAAATATTGAACAAAACTGTATTTTTTCTTCCCTGGTAGTTTTGGCTTGCCTGTTATCTTTCTGTTAATATTAATTTAGTAACAAAAATTAGAATAATTGGAAAAAATATGTGCATCTCCCTACATATAATATTCTGTGAGATGCTAACAGAAAAATTATTCCACAGCCAAATACATTCAATAAATATTCAAGTAAATGTATTTATAGTCACTGTAGAGACTCTTGGGGTTCTTAATGTGTTCATGTATTAATAAGGGGGAGCAGAAAGGTGGGCATATAGTGTACAAGGTCCCCCAGACTTATCTGATCATAGGACACTTTCCTCATACAATTTTCTTTAAAACACAAAGCAACAAAGCAGTTATTACAGTTTGTGTTTTCACATTTATACAGTTATTTAATTAATATCTCCCCTCCACTGGGCGAATGATCCAGGAGGGCGAGAACCATGTCTGTTGTTCCTTGTCATTTTCTCTCACATGTACTTTTGATGACTTAATGATAGAGCTTTATAATTACCACCCAGCTCCACACCGCTGGCTCACCTTACCTGTATTCTCTGCTTTTTATGTTTCCTCCATTGCACTTAAGTCCATCTGACATAAAATACATCTTATCTGGGTCATTATTTATTTTCATGTTCTCTAACTAAAATCTGTGCCCGCGAGAGCAGAGGTTTTTGCCTGCGGAGTTCATTCTGCCAACTAGCATTAAATCAGAGCCTGGCACATACTAGGTCTTCAATAAATATTTATTTAACTAACAGTACACCTTCAGTTTTCATCCATCTGGCCAGAAAAAGAACCTTAAAGGTTAGTAATTTTATTTCAGTTCCTTTCCTAACATTAAACCATAGCTCTTCCATCGATCAGAAAACATTCCAATCTCATGCAAAACAAATGATGTAGATGCTGTTGGTTTAGTTTGGGATCAATAAGGCTAAGACCTCAATAATGCACGTATATCTGTCTGTACTGTGTGTGTATTTGTGTGTGTGTTTGTGTTTGTCAGGGTTTTGAGGTATAATTTATCTATGATGCTACAGTTCACACTTGAACAACATGGGTTTGAACTTCATGGGTCCCCTTATACACAGAATTTTTTTCACTAAATACATCAGATGTACTATACAATCCAAAGTTGGTTGAATCCCCAGATATGGAGGAACTGCAGATATGGAGGGCTGCCTCTAAAGTTATATGTAGATTTTTGACAGCATGGAGGTTTGGCGCCCTAATCCCTTCATTGTTCAAGATTCACCTACAGTTGCCTTCTTCTAATGTATACTTCTCCGATTTTTGACAAACCTATACAGGTATGTAGTTGTCACCACAATCAAGCTATGGGCCATTGCCTTCAACCACAAAAGTTCTCTCATGCTCCTTTATCATCAGTCTCTTCCTCCCCTATCCAATGTCTCTTTCAAACAACCACTAATTGATTTCTGCCTCATGTGGTTTTTTTTT
>NW_021157715.1:0-1555 GCF_002837175.3 Physeter macrocephalus | reverse complement strand
AAGGAAACCCGGAAGAAATGCCCCATATAAGTGATTCAAACTACCACGACGGCGTGACTCTCTCTGAGCCCACCCGTGTGTGCCTATTCACACGTACTCTTTTTCTTCCTAATAAACACTTGTTTCACTACTTTCTGTCTCTCTGTGGAAATCCATTTCTACACAGCTGATGGGCCAGGGCCTTGTTATTGGCCACTGGTCCCTGGTGGTCTAGTGGCAAGGATTCAGCGCTCTCACTGCTGCGGCCTGACTTCAGTCTCTGGCTGGGAACCAAAACCCTGCTTCAAGCCTCTACAGGCCGAGGCCACCTGAGATCAACTCTACTGCCACCCACTAGGCCAGACTGGAAGAACCAACATAGCCAGCGACCTCTGAGAGACAGAGTGAGGGCCCTTCCTAGGGCCACCCTGCTATGATCATGAACTACCTCCTGCTGGCCTGGCAGGTGGGATTCAGAGAAGCTCTAGGCAGGCAGGATAGGGGGTGAGGTCAGGCAGCTGCCCCAGAGATCAGCCTTTCAAGACCCAGCATCTGAGAGAGGAAGGCTGGCTGTACTCAATGAGAAAAAAACATCAGGGAGGCAATAGTCAGGAGCTGAGCAGGAGCAGGGCCCAGACAGCCCCCTTTCTCTGCAGCATCTTTGTGGCTCCTGGTTGTTAGGAGCAGGCTCTTCCGTTGCTAAGCAACTGGAGCCTGGTGGATTAAAACCAATTTCCTGAGCTCACTGAAAGGGGGAGGGAGAGAAGGTACAATGCAGATGCCCTGGGGAAGCTCATCCCTGCCTCCAACCTTTGTCGGTGCATGCGGGTGGAGGTGAAGGGAAGGTGAGGTGCAGCTGGGAGCTGATCTCTAGGGAGAAGGTTCGGGGTGGGGTGGCTGGGGGAGGGCTATGCACCAGATATCCATTATAAAGACCAAAAGACCAGAGCGAAACTGGCAATTAAGATGCCAATTAGAGCACTAATGAATGCTAATGCTGCTCCTTTTTGAAACCCCAGAAAAGGCCTGCAGTCCCTGGGGTGTTTCTGAGCCACCTGACCAGGCCAGACAGGATTGGGCAAGGTTTGTCCTCCAAAGATGGGACCATCAGAGCATTTTAGGGTCCACGGGCCCCCAACAGTCCTGGGGTCCTACCTCTTGTTGAATGACAGAGGCCCCTCGACACGCTGCCCTCCGCTTAGATAATAACCCCCAGATGACAGGGAGCTCACTTCCCCCTGCAACAGACCTTTCTGTATCTTTCCCATAGAGAGTGCTTTGCCCCACATGGCCCAAGTCTGTCTTCCTGTGGCCCTTTCCCGCAGGAGCCAAGGGAGTCATCCCAATCTGCCCTGCTGTAGAGACATGTAGCCTCTCTCTTCTGTGAGGCCCACCTCCTACCTCTTGCCACTACTCAAGGGACAGAATGGGTGGGGCCTCACCATGACTTGGTGCCCTCTGATCCCCCACCCCCAGCCTGGTCTTTAGCCTCCTTAAGGAAGAAGCCACTAGGATGGACAAATTTACAAAGAGGTCCTGGATCCAATTCCTGCCCCAGAGTCCAGGCTTCTCCCAC
>NW_021157714.1:0-1555 GCF_002837175.3 Physeter macrocephalus | reverse complement strand
GAGCCTCAGTTTTCCTCATCTATCAAGTGGGAACAATATACCTTGCCTCTGGGACTGGTGTGAGATTCCAAGTAAAATAGTGAATGTGAACATGTACTGCCAATGCAGGGTTCTAGATGGAGTGAGTGTGTGTGTGTGTTTGTGTGGTGGGGGGGCATAGAGGGTAGGAGTGGAAGGAGAGGGGAAATACAGGGGGGCCAGGAATGTTTAGGCCCCAGGCCTTCTCCATGCCCCTCCGTCCTAACCCCCTCAGCACACTGGTTCTCTGCCTGGCATTGTTATTGTCAGTTTTTTATATCATTCTCCTTCTGTCTCAGGTGAATAACAGTGATACCAGACGTTTATATGGTATTTTACTTTTTGCAAAGCGTAATGCTTAAGAGCATATGGGCTGGGGATTCAAAGAGGCCTGGGTTCAAGCCTTGTCTCCGCTCTGTGACCTCAGGGAAGTACTTAACATCTCCATGCTTAGTTTTCTCCTCTGTAAAATAGAGCCTCACAGGTGTGGTTGAGAGGATGGAAAGAGACCAGTCACATAAAGCACTTAGTGTGGAGCCTGGCACATAGCAAGTGCCCAAGAAATGGGCAGCTATTAACAGGGTCTTATTTGAGTATCTTAACACCCTTGTGAGGGAGTAATTATTAGGTGGAGAAGTGAAGGTCAGGGAGCTTAGGTAACCAGCCTAAAGAGACATAGTCAGAGGGCTGGCTGTGGAGACTACACCCCTGGCTTCTCTGGAGGCCTTTGGTCACCTGGGCTTCAGGGGACTCTCTTCTAGCTTTCATGTGGATGCCTCTCTGAGGAGTAGCTGGTTTCAGGCCCTCCTGCCCAGTCGTGGTCTGGTCCAGATACCAGGGTGTGTCCCGAACAGCTTGACATGGCTGCCTGTGCTAGGCCTTGCCCTGCCCAGCCCCCTGGGAGGCAGAGAGAAAGAACATCCTTTAGGAATCTGAGCATTTACGCACGTCACACCATCCATTCTTCTTTGCCGGGCTTGAAGTCTGAGATGTGGGCATTTTTATTACCCTCTTAAACCTTTTTGTCAGCCGATGCCTGCACAATTATGCTGTTAGCATGGATGCTAGTTTTATTGTCTTGAACAGAAAAGCAGCTTTGAAAAGAGGGGGCATTTCCGAGGAGTGGGTGGGGTGGGCTTCTCACAGGAGAGGCCTTTCCACTGACTGCTTCACCCTCCTGTGGGAACAGGTGGATTAAATTGCTACTTTAGATGATACTCTGGTTTCCAATAGAATAATGATCAACAGCCCACGATTGTTGAGGGGAGGGGAAGGGAGCTCACCTTTACTGAGCACCTGATGTATGCACAGCACTGTAGGGGGGCTTCTTTCCCAGCATCGGGTTAGGTCCCCTGACTACCCTCTAGGGTCAAGCCTTAGACCCATTTTGCAGATGAGCAAAATGTGCTGAAGAGGCTGGCTGATTTGATCTAGGTCAAGTGGCCAGTAAATGGTAGCACCAGCTTTTGCGCTCAAGAGTGTTTGGCTCGGGCTTCCGTGGTGGCGCAGTGGTTGAGAATCCGCCTGCCGATGCAGG
>NW_021157713.1:0-1555 GCF_002837175.3 Physeter macrocephalus | reverse complement strand
AGGAAAATTGGACTTCCATATCATTTATAGTGAAATGGGTATTGAGTGAATAAAAGGTTTCTTAATAAAAGGTTCTTCTTTGGAGTCTGAGCCTCCCCACCCCAAACCCCTGTGGTAAAGGTTAACAAAATACTACTGAATAGATGACATGTGATGCCCTTTGGAGGTTTGGGGAGGGGTGTGAAACTTTACAGATGGCTTATCTCCAACAGCAACCACTATGGCATTTTGGCTGGGGTGAGGGTGGGGTAGAGGGAAATCAATGGGATTTTTAAGGACTGAGGACTCAGAGCTGTCACATGGTATGTGCCATCCCACTTCATCCCCCCATGGAGTCTCTGTGGCTTGGCTGAACTGGGCAATGGCTTTCCCCTCCATTTCTCCTCGGGTTGATCCGCTCTGGCCCGAGATGACCCGGGGCATTGCAAAGTCAGAGAATGAAGGCAAAGTGGGATTAATTACAGTGAAAACCCACAGAGTTTTGGCTGGGGTGGAGGCGTGGGCAGTGCGTTGTTTAGTTGAGGTGTGAGATGTTGCTTTCAGATCCCACCGGATGTTTCTCCTGTGTGTTCTCTTGTGTGCTCCGGGACCCTTAGAGCAGGACTTCCGCTCGCCGGCTCACCTCCCCGGGGTTTTTCCCAGTCTTTGCTTCTCTCCTGGTGACCCACCCCTCGCCCCTGCCCCACTCACTCATAGAGGTCATTGGGGTGAGCCCCCTGGGGTCCTCACCTCACTCCACTCCATCGTCGACTTCCTTTCCTTTTTGATTAGAGCAGAACCTCTCGACTTCTGTGCTCTCGACATATCGGGTTGGATAGTTCTTGGTTGCAGGGGGCTGTCCTGTGTATTTTAAGATGTTCAGCACCATCCCTCATCTCTAGACGCCAGTAGCAATTCCCCTCTCCGAGTCATGACCACCAAAAGTGTCTCCAGACATTGCCAACTGTCCTGAGCTGATAGTCACTGCATTTGGGGAGATAACTTTTTCCTTCTGTAGGACACTTACCCACCTGGGTCCCCGGCTCTCTCCCCTCTGTTTGTTCAGGGATCTCCATCCACCCAGGAGCCTTTCTCTTTTCAGCCTATAAACACTCAATACTCCCCTGGGCCCCATTACTCACCACTTACCTCTCGCCTTCCCCTGCCAAGCCTCCCCCCCCGCAACGGGTCCCCACCGCCCTTGCTCTCTCACCTTTCACCCACTGCCCTTCCCACGGCATCTGGCTTGTGTCTCCATCGCTTTGCCCATGGCGCTAGAGAAGGTCATTCCTCACCTCCCAGTTGTAGCCTCACCCCAGTTGACTTCTCTGGGTTTTGCCTCCCACTGGAAGGCACGGTGTCCTGGTGAGTTTTCACCTGTGTCTGCCTTCTCCCATCCTCTTCCTTCCTTTCCTCTGCTCCTTTCCTGGACTAAGATATTAGGCCCTTCTTCCTAGAGGGCCATTCCCTACTCTTGACTCTCTCTGTCTCACTCAGTTTTGTTTTTTTTTTTTTTTTGCGGTACGCGGGTCTCCCTCTGTTGTGGCCTCTCCCGTTGCGGAGCACAGGCTCCGGA
>NW_021157712.1:0-1556 GCF_002837175.3 Physeter macrocephalus | reverse complement strand
GGATTGAGCCAGGTGTGGATATGAAGATCTTAAGTCTAACTGGGCCACACACTATGGCCTAACTTGGCAAGTGAGTGAGATGAAGCTCCCTTCCACAAAGACTGTTCAAAGTGACGGTGTGTGTGCTGACTGGTCGGAGGTGAGCTTGTTTCTGGTTGACGGAGGTGGACACAGGACAGGGGAGTAAGAAGAGCCCCAGGGCCATGCTCTGGGATTCTCGGCAGCCCCAAGCATTCTCGCTCTCACTGTGGAGCACAATCTTCCTCTCTCCTCACCCTCCACCCTGGCTCTTCCATGTCCTGGTCATCTCTGCTGCTGTGGGTGGAGTGTGGGTGCACTCGTGGAAGCAGCTCACACAGGACAATCCAGAGCCCTAGGGAAACACCAGGTCTGCCACGGACAGGGCAAGATGAGGGAGGGGTATACATGGGGACCTGTTAGATGGGGCGTAGGGGAATAAGGAGAGGCCAAAAGGGAAAGGAATAAGGCAGGACGGGACCTAGGAATATAGAGGTAGGAGGAAGAGGGGAGCAGCCAGTGGTGGAGCGGGGCAGGGTAGAGGTAGGGTGCGGGCAGTAAAAGCACGAATTCCCGTTTCTGTTTTAAACTACTGTATCTGGCTAACAGCCCTCCCAACACCCTGATAAAATACCTGTAACTACAAAGTAAAAGACAACAACTCACAAGTGCAAAATCTACTCCAAAAGATAAGGGAGTGCCAGAAAAGGAAAGAATTCCTAGTAATTTTAAGGATGACAATGGAGCATATCCTTTGTTTTCATTGCAACAATTGGTGGCCTAACCAGGCTTCAGCCCACAGGATGGGGAGACATCCATCCCCTGCCCCCGTGTTGGCTCCAGTATCTCCCCCTATACCAACCAGCAGGAACAGACTCCAGTAGATAAAACAGAGCTGATGAGATCTTTTCTCTTTCCATGAAAAGCCAACTCCCCAAACACCCCCCTCAAAATAATAAATGGTGGGAGACTGAGGAGAATGTAGCTTATTAGCAAAAGGAAAGGGGCTATCTTTTTGAAGATTCAAACAAAGAAGGTTGAGATAAAAATTCAGTGAACTGCTTGTCACCCTCAATAGAGTATAGCGGGACATGGCCTCTATACCCTTCATATGGCATTCCTTTTTTGATTAGTATAGACTAATATTAAAGAGGAAGAAAAGCCAGGACATTTCAAAAGCAATAGCCGATTATTATCCACATTTCAGGCATAAAGAGTAGAACTAACACTACAGAAAGTCCACTCAGTGATAAAGAACAATCTTGAGGTGTCCCCAGGATGTAAGGGGAAGGGGCAAACATTTTCATGATGCAAGAAAAGATTACAGATATGGAAAACAAAGGTATTTCTGAGGAGAAACAAGGACAAAATAATTTTTAAAACTCAAAGAAGAAAAACCAGTCGTTTTTGAATTGAGGTTTGCAAATTAAAAAAGGACCCGCCTCAGAATGGCCATCATTAAAAAGTCTACAAATAACAAATGCTAAAGAGGGTGTGGAGAAAAGGGAACCCTCCTACACTGTTGATGGGAATGCAAG
>NW_021157711.1:0-1556 GCF_002837175.3 Physeter macrocephalus | reverse complement strand
TTTGCGTTTTTATATAGCCCACCCAGAAAATTTATGATAATCTCTTCATCTCAAGATTTTTTACTTAGTCACAGCTGCAAAGTCCTTTTTTCCATACAAGGTAACATTCACATATTGTCATAGGAGGGGTTAAACACGGACCTTTTGGGGGAACCATAATTTACCCTACTAGAAGAAATCCACAAGAATACCTACCATCAGAATCCACATGAATAATAGACTATGACCAAGTGGAATTTATTCCAGGGATGCAAGCCTGGTTCAATGGTAAAAAATCATCAATGTAATCTACCATATTGAGTCTAAAGAAGAAACACATACTGTCACACCAATTAATACAGAAAAGGCATTTAACGAAATTCAACACCCATTCATATTAAAAATGCTCAGAAAACTGGGAATAGAAGGTCACTACCTCAACCTAATAAAGAACATCTACAAAAAACCTACTTCTAACATCACATGAAATGGTGAAAGAATGAATGCTTTTCCCTGAGTTCAAAAACAAGGTAAGAATGTCCACTCTCATCTTAGTTTTCATCTTAGTACTTTAGATTTTAGTTAGTGTAGTACAGCAAGAAAAGGAAAAAAGAGGCATACATATTAGAAAAGAAGAAATATAACTGTCATTATTTACAGATGACATAATTGTCTACATAGAAAATTCCAAGGAATGTATAAGAAAACTCATAATAAATTATAATAATTTGCTTTAGCAGGATCTTAGAATATAAGATCAATACATAAACATTAATACACAACATTGATCATATTTCCATATACTAGTAAGAAACTGAACGATTGAAAACCAAAATTTAAAACATATTAAATAGGTTCTAATTCAAGATGGCAACATAGGAAGATCCTGAACCCACCTTCTCCCACAAACACACCAAATCTACAGCTACATAGGGAAAAATTTCCTCTGAAAAAAATGAAAAGATGGTGGAGCAATCCCTTCACATCAGGAAAACCAGAGGGAAACCACATCAAAACAGGTAGGAAAGGCTGAGACACAATTTTGCCATAAACCCCATCCCTGGTGTGGAGACACACAATCAGGAAGGAACTCAAAACCTGGAGCTTCTCCCTGAGAGGTGAAGGGTTTGGACCCCACATTGGGCACTCCAACTTTTAAGGCTGGCACCTGAGAGATAGACCCCCGAAACATCTGACTTTGAAGACCAACAAGGCACATCCCATGAGACCCACAGTTCTGTGGTGAAGTGAGGAGCAGCTCTTAAAGGGCCTGTGCCCAGACTCACCTGCCCCAGGGCCAAGTGCAGAAGCAGCCCTTTGAAAAGCACTCTGACTTTTTGTGAAAAAGACTCACTTCCCAATTTTAAAGCATTAATCTGAGGAACAGGGGCCTGCTGGAATACTCCCCAGGGACAGAGGCTGGCAGGTGCCATCTTCCTGCTCTCTCTCTGCCTTGATAAAACTGAAAGGTGCCATGTTTTTTCCCCTTTTTCCTTTCCTGAAGGTGACAACTTTGTGCTCCAGCCAGCTGGCTCCTTCTTCCCTGCTCTTCCTCTGTCTTGCTATATATATTTCTT
>NW_021157710.1:0-1557 GCF_002837175.3 Physeter macrocephalus | reverse complement strand
ATTCTGATATGTCCTGGTAAAATGTTATCAGTCATAATTCTAGTTATTATCTTAAGCATCATATGTCACAACAGTAACCAAGTTACCTTGTAAATTACATTGTAATCAGATTTTTAAACTTGCCATAAGTCTTTTGTCATTAGAGACACAGTTTTACTCTGAAGCTTTTGCAAAGATGCTTCCTCTTCAAGAAGATTTATAAAAAGGACTTTTGGATAAATACAAGTTTCTGACTTTCAGACCATAATGCTAAACTGGATATAAAGAAGCTCTTCCCCTCAAGCTACTTATGGTTTACAACAATTTGGTAATTTACACCTACGGGTAAAATTAAAACATTTATCTTTTCTCTCTATTTGCTCCCTCCAGAGATTGGAAACTCTTAGGTCCCCAGAAACTTTATCAGATAAATTAGGAAGGCTACCTCACTAACAGGCACAGAAATCTCAAGGTATTTTCCGGACCTTGAAAAGGGAGGAATTCACCTACGTCTGGTAAGCGAAATCTGTGACAAGCCCTTAGTGTGACTTCCCTGAGAGGTCTTTTAAAAGTTCAGTCTGAGACTCCTTATAAAAGTTTCAGGAAGCAAAAAGCCTATATGATAAATTACAGTTATATAAATCATCAGGCCAAGTTTATTGAGACAAGACTGAAATTTGGTTCTCTCTCTCTGTTAAGAAAACAAAGTTTTCTTGGGATGCTGCTTTAATAACAGACTATGTAACTTTCTTTGCCTTTAAGTGATTTACATTTGCTTTTAAAATCTTCTGTTACTTAGGTAAAGTAAATAAGTATTATTCCACAATGATCTATGAAGATCATGGCACACGTAGATAAAATTCATTCTGCTTCTAAAAAATTAACCTCTCAAATCAGACTTTTGCCATCCTGATTGTCCTTAAAACATGACAACAGTCTACTCCTAAATCAGGGAATTTAAAATGGGTAAACAATAGCTGTAAATCAAACAGTCAGGGCTATGGAAAATCCAAGACGGCCGCTTGGCTTTTTCCGGCTCCCTGATAAACCTCATTTTTTATTTGATGGGATAAAGCCTTCCCTGGTTGCAGGGTTAATGCCCTCACAATGAAGAAAAAAAATTACGTTTTACTGAATATTAAATTCTAGTTTTGTTAATTATACTGAATATTAAATTCTAGTTTTGTTAATTAAGGTCTGTGTTTACCAAGACTCACTTCCCAGATAGTTCCTTGCAGTGATGTTATATTGCTAAAAAGTTTAATTGAATTATTAAAGGACACTCTAAGTTTGTTTCTAAAGCTTATCTCAGTAATTTTTCTCTGGATGAAGATCAGATACCCCACGACCTACAACCAGGGGATTGTACAGACTGGAAAAGACATAATTTAAAGGACTATCTCCCAACTGAATGGAAGGACCCTTATCAGGTACTCTTAACTAGCTCATACACAGTAAAACTAAAGGGAATTAACTCTTGGATTAATGTCCACTCACAAAGGGCCCCTGCACTGGACTGGCCTACAGAGAGGGTGGCTGACCTCAAAATCACCTTAAAACAACGCTCAGGGCTTCCCT
>NW_021157709.1:0-1558 GCF_002837175.3 Physeter macrocephalus | reverse complement strand
TTTTTTAATCTACTGATAGACGGCTGGAGAAAGGCAGGTGGCTGGCACGTGGTAGGGAACCCAGTCACTGTCATATGATGGCCCATAGCTTGTTTCATGTACCCGTTCTGATTAGCTGGGGAGTGGCTTTTCTAGACCACTGTATAAAGGTCACTGGGATCACTGGGAAAGAATGCTGTGATCAATGAACGATATCTGCTCTTTGCAGAAGGGGAGAGTGGTCGTCCATACCTTTGTACTGTTTCCCTGTAATAGGGCAAAAGGAAAGCTTGAACAACAGACCCAGCTTCTGATGATGATTCCAGAGAGGCACTGGGCATGCCAGGAAGGACTAGAAAGATCCAGGCAGGGAGGCGGGGTTTCCTATCACCAGGTGGATATTATGGGCGTTCCACCAGTCTAGAGGGGACTGGAGCATTGGACAGGTCAGTTAGATGGTACCAGCCAAAGCCAGGAAGAGCTGGACCTTAGAAGGCAACTAGAATAGCTTAAGTCATCCCCAGAAGCTCCAGCCCAGGTATGATTAGCTTGGAAGCTGTTCAGCCTGTCAGGTTCCTTTAACCATCACCTCTGCTCCCAGGCCGTGCTCCAAGCACCACGTCAAGTTTTTTGGTTTTGTTTTTGTTTTGCGGTACACGGGCCTCTCACGGCTGTATAAAGTTACCCTTCTTCTGGCTATCTTGGATAAAGACTTCCTCATTTGCAGATAAAACACAGGTTTTGCAGTCAGATGGACCTTGGTTCAAATCCCAGCTTCCCTCTTACAAGCTGTGTGATCTTGGGTAAATCGGTTCAACACTCTAAGATCTACTTTCCCATATGCAAGATACGGGATCCGATGACAGCATAGACACATCAGTGATGGACTTATTTATCTACCACTGAGCCAGGCATCTAATTGCTACCTTGATCCAGTCCACTCCCCCCACCCATGGCTGCCACATACGCTCAGGTAACCGTGATCCCAGATGTGTGTGTGTAGGTACACACGTGTATATGTTGGGGCAGGGGGAGATATGGCTGCTACTTTACTCCGCTCTCTTGTCAGTTGACTCAGCACTAAGGACAGGGGTAGACCGGACTCAGGTGGAGAGGGACTGCTGGGGTGGAGCCAGTGAGGGAGGGAGCCTTGGAGCTCTACTAGGGAGGTGTCTGTGACACCTGCACTTTTGTTATCCCTTGTCATTCTCTGTTCAGAGGGGTTAGTGATGAATGCAGAAATTACGAGTCTGATAGGTTTCCTGAATTTTCAGTTGCTTCTTTTTCACGGAGGAAGTGACTATGGAAGGTAAAGGATGTGGGCATGTAAATGAATTGTTCATTCTGTGTGTGTGTGAGAGAGAGACAGAGACAGGGACAGAGAGAGACAGAGACAGAGAGAGACGGAGAGAGATTGACCGAGGGAAATAGGAGGAGACAGAAAAGCAAAGAGAGATAGACACAGGGAAACCAAAATCTACAAAGAGAAATGGAGAAACAAAAAGTGTAGAAGAGAAAGTGTATGCGATTAATATGTCTTTCCCAAGTTTAGAGACTCGGTGACCCTGATGAAAGGACA
>NW_021157708.1:0-1559 GCF_002837175.3 Physeter macrocephalus | reverse complement strand
GTGTGTGTGTGTGTGTGTGTGTGTGTGTGTGTGTGTGAGACATTAAAATTATATTTGCTTTAAAAATGTCACATTAGCATAAAATAAGTTATACCTAGTTTAAGAATAGATGAATATAAAAGTACACTAAACTAAGCATAACAGTATTTCGGTCATAACTCAACAGCCTCGTGATACTTTCACCAAAATTTGTAGGCTCTTGACAACTAAGTCACCATGTACACTCAAACATATAAAGAAATATGTTTATTTGATCAATTAGCAATCACTTTTGTTAGATCAATTAAGAATAAAAAATATAAAAGTCTTTATTTGCATATTTCTTTAATGCTTTTTCTTTCTTTATGTAAATCCAAATTTCTGACCTATTCATTTTCCTTCTTTCTGAAGAACTCTTTCTAACATTTCTACAAATCAGGTCTACTGGTGAAAAATTCCCTCAAATATTGTTTGTCTGACAACATCTTTGTTTCTCCTTCACTTGTTCTTTGAGCTTCCTGGATCTGTGGTTTGGTGTCTTATATCAATCTTGGGAAATTCTGTCATTGTTTCTTCAAATATTTCATGTTTTCCTTTCTCTCTTTCTTCTTTTCCCAGTATTCCCATTACACATATGTTTGAGGACGTTTAGTATATTTTAGAATGTGTCCCAGTGCAGATTCAGTGCAAGTAAGGGAACCTGAGTCTCATTAAGTAATCCTTGAATATATTGGAAAATGCTGTATAAATAAGTTAGTAATGATTAGCTAACTCTTGGGACATTGGATCTTATTAATAATAGCATACTTCAAGGAATTTTTAAAATACTGGGTTAGTCATGGAAATTAATCGTTTTCTTTATAATGTATGTTTACTATATTCCATTTCAATATGTCATATAAAACTAGAATGATATGACAAATGACAGAATTTAATAACTTTGCATTCCCATTTATTTCTCAATTACTGTCTCAATTTTGGTACATTAAGGTAAGATATCTGAATTGAAATTATTAATGGGAAAGTTAATCCTCTCTACTTATTTCATTGTCTAAATATATTCTAGGATTGTTCCAAATTGTGCACATATTAACAGACTTAACAGAAACTCCATTTTAATTATTTCTCCTCATTTTAATCCACCATGCCTTAATCTCATTGGGCTCTTTGCTGCATTCCTGTAATTTAGGAGCCATCACAGCACCATTGTTAACAAGAAGAGTGCATTTAATAAAAGCATCTACCTCTCTGGACATCCATTCTGCTAATAGGCCTAACAGAAAGCTAATCATCATTAGTGTGATCATTTTATTTCAGAAACTCCTAACCTCCCTGTTGAATTACGGTATTAGCAATTGCAAATTATTAAAAGTTATGGCAGGAGGTCTAGGCTTATCATGATCTAGCTCTTAAAGAAATCTAAGTCACTGGGAGACGTTCTGCAATAAGAATAGAAACAAATCTCTTAGTAGTAAGCATAGAGTAGGTAATGATAAACACGTCACCAAACCACCAAATGCACAGAACATAATCCTTTAGAGGTAATATTTTGTTTGAATAGCTCCTACTTTTTTTTTTTT
>NW_021157707.1:0-1560 GCF_002837175.3 Physeter macrocephalus | reverse complement strand
ATTGTAAAGCAATTATACTCCAATAAAGATGTTTAAAAAAAAAGAAAAGATGTGGTTAAAAAAATAAATAAATACAATTGGAACAAAAAATAAATAAATAAATATTTTAAAAGATAAAATGTGAAAACTGCCTTATCTAGAAGCTTAAAAACTAAAAATTTTTGAGTAACATGATGTATATTGATACATCCTTTAGGTTAAATTTTAAAATACAATCAACGCCTCTCTGTTGATGATTCAGAAAAATGTTCAAAACATTAAATAATGAGTTGTTCCTATTTCAAAGAAAATTATGGTTTGACTTTGATTTCTTCTCTAACATTACCTTACTCAGGTGTGCCCTGAGATACTGTGTATCACTAATTAGGAGAATGGAGTTTCCCAGGCATGAACAAATAAAAGGACGTTAGGGGTAGATTCTTGAAATCAACCAATATATATTCCTACAATTAGGAAAACAGTTTGCAGACATTTTAACATTGCAGGGAATTGCGATTATTATAGGCTATATTTTTATGGTTATAATACACAGATAGCTAGGAAAAGAAGAAGCTGTATTAGGAATTCATACCCATGCGTTGGAAATTGAGCAGTGGAGAATTATATCTAATTATATCTCTGCTCACTGTGGTTGAGAATTCAGTCTGAAGTAACGACCTTTCAGCGTGACGGAGTTACTCAAGAACCAGGGGGACTTTCTTCCCATCAGCATCCAGCATGGTGGCTGGTACTCAGGTGTGCAGTGGACCCTGACACGTGGAGTTGAAAGGTCTCACCAGTTATTCCTCTGCGTGGGTTCTAGGGACAACCCTCAAGAGGGTCCTTCTCTTCATTTAAATTTAACTTTCTGAAGTCACATTGGTATCAAAAAGAGTTGGGGTCCAAAACGTAAATCTACTGAAAGATACATTTAAAATTGGTTAGAATAGTAATTTTTATCTTATTTACATTCTCTCATCATAGTAAAAAAAAAAATGTGTGCGAGCCTGCTTGTTCTTGTGATGTATACACCTTTTGTTCAAAGACTCTCTTTGGTATTACAATTTGCGTTTAAAGAGTTTTATTTGAAAGGATCTAAAAAGTGGCTGGACTGGGGTATTGTCTGGGGCATGAGACTTTGAGTGTGTCGAGGGAAATAAAAAGTGTTCTGTAGTGACGCACATTTGTGAAATAGTGATCAGTGTTTTTATGTTCCGTGCAGGACTTTTTGGAACCTTGAAACGTACGTTATTAAGCTCAAGAAGGAGAAAAAGTGCCCAGTTTCCCTGGCTCTATTGGCCAAGGCTCTTTAATTTGCATCAGGTGTTGTAACTTCTGCCAGGAGCGTTCTGTGGATTGAATCCAAGTTTCTTATTTTCCAGATGAGAAAAATGAGGGCGTTGGACGTTAAGTGACTTGTCACAGAGCACAGGATGGGGCTTGGACTCAGACGTCCTCCCCATGATCAGTCAATAGTAAGTCACGGTGTTAGGGAGTGTTCGAGGGACATGGGTCCTGCCCAGCCGGTCAGATTCCCTGGATGGTTATTAACTAGCAGTTGGGTTGTAGCATGTATGCTCT
>NW_021157706.1:0-1561 GCF_002837175.3 Physeter macrocephalus | reverse complement strand
CAAAAAATAAAAAAAGAATCTGGTTTGGCAGGAGGCTGGCCGGGGCCAGGCCTTGGGGGAAAGGTTAGGCTTCAGGGCCCACAAACCCAGGAACTACTCATCTCCGTAAACATCTGCCCTTGGGGTTCACACTTTGGCCTCGGTGGGTGGGACG
The DNA here is from genome assembly GCF_002837175.3 of Physeter macrocephalus. Taxonomy (NCBI): domain Eukaryota; kingdom Metazoa; phylum Chordata; class Mammalia; order Artiodactyla; family Physeteridae; genus Physeter; species Physeter macrocephalus. The sequence continues at coordinate 1,407 of NW_021157706.1, read as the reverse complement.
TGGCAGCAAAAGCTGTTCCTATCAGGTGACCCAAGCAGGCCCCAGGCCCACTGGATCTAAAAGGATATTCTTGGGACTTGAAGCAGTTTCATGAGAATCAACACCGTGATCTGGAAACCCCATCCGTGCTTTGCCCACGTGCAGGGAGCACCTATCCCAGTGGGTGCTTGGGTGAGAAGCCCCAAGCAGGGGGTGTGGCATGGGCGAATTCTGAGGCAGAAGGAGGGTGGTGGATATCACCAAAGGCTTCAGGGACAGCTGAAATAGACAGGGGTGGAAGCAAACAGTCTGAGGCACCCTTGAAAATGGCCAGCCTGAACAGGGCCAAGCAGCAGTGAGGAAGTACCTTCCTGACCCAGGCGTCTCAGATTTCATCCCTGAGATGCGCTGTGCTGGCAGGCAAAGGGTGATGCGCCCCAGCATAGCGGGGGCCACTTCCTGGGATGTTCTGGAGCTGCAGCCTCAGGCGGCCCAGCCAGGGCCTGGTGGCTGGAACTGCTGTCCTGCCTCCTGGGCTAAACCCACATGACCCCAGGTTTGCCGACCACACACGAGTCTGGAGAAATACAGAGTCCAGTGAAGCCAAGAGCAAGTCCAGGGATGCAGTCAGGCCAAGCAGAGAACCCACGGCTGGGTAAATTCTCAGGGACATTTGGGTATGGCCTGCAGCCCCAAGTGCCCCCTTAACAAAGCCACCACTGTGTCCAGAAAGGAAAACCTATTGAGGAATATCATGGCTGCTTCTCTATGGGGAGTGATACAGATGGCCTCTGTTGCCAGGCAAAAACATTCCCAAGGCAGTGTAAAAAAAGAAAAGTTAATTCAAGCCTGGGTGGGAGCAGCTGAGATGGGGAAGCAAGAGGATAAGGAGGGGCAGACAGGCTGAGCACCCGCTGTAAGGCAGGTGCTGTTCTGCGACCTTTCCCTGAATTATTCCACTTAATCGGTCCTAGAAGCACTGTGGGATGGCTGAATTATTTCAGTTTTGCAGGTGAGCAAGTTGAGATGGAGGCTGCCTGCCTGAGTTCAGGGCCAAATGCAAATATTTAGAGGCCCAAAGAGCTGAAAAGTTTTGGGTCCCCCTTCCTTGCTATCCAATGTAAAATAAATACTAAACCATAAAATGGGTACAGGGAAGTCCAACGCAATTCGGATTTTACCCATGAGGCCTACTTTTGTTCATATTTTTCTTAAGCAAACTCTTTCCTAACATTTCCCTCATCTTTTGGTGTCCTGCTTGGCTGGCAATCTAAGCATGTGGCTTGCATTACTGGTGACCTAAGCACCCAGGGTAAGGCGTGGAGCCAAGAATCTTAACCCAGCCTCCAGGGTACCCATCTCTGCAATAGCGGGACCAAACCTCCCCGCTGCTGGGGCAGCATCCAGGGCGAGGAACAGAGGGCCCGG
>NW_021157705.1:0-1561 GCF_002837175.3 Physeter macrocephalus | reverse complement strand
ATCTGTATGTCTTCTTTGGAGAAATGACTATTTAGGTCTTCTGCCCATTTTTCGATTGGGTTGTTTGTTTTTTGTTATTGAGTTGTATGAGCTGTTTGTATATTTTAGAAATTAAGGGGCAAGGGGACATGAATCAGAAATACTTAGAAAAGTTTAGCTCTATTCATTCAACGTGTCATGGTATGTTTTTGCTCTTCATATGAACCAAATTCAAACATGAAACATTGTGGTATACAGACACAGATCTCTGCTGGTAGTTTATAACTGGGTAGCTCTAGTAGAAGAAAGTTAAGACCCATGAAGATTAGAATGAAGATTTTGGAAGATTCTTCAATTTCACTGATAAATATCCTCTCCTTCACCTCTTAGGCACAGCTGTGGTTGCCTACATTGCGAGCCAGCAAACTCCATATTGTTCTGTCATTTCTGGATCTAGGAAGCTGGCACAAGGCTCCTTCTTTTTTTTTTAAATTTATGTTATTAAAGTATGGTTGATTTACAGTGTTGTGTTCATTTCTGGTGTACAGCAAAGTGATTCAGTTACACATGTATATACATTCTTTTTCATAGTCTTGTCCATTATGGTTTATCACAGGATATTGAATACAGTTTCCTATACTATACAGTAGAACCATGTTGTTTATCCATTCTATATGCAGTAGTTTGCATCTACTAACCCCATTACAAGGAAGTACAATAGTAAATGTAATTTATGACATATGTAAGACAGAGAAATTTAATTGGATTAGACATTTAATGCAGATTTTAATAATGTGACATTGCTAACCTTATCTTCAAGGGAACAGAGACTCTTACTACATCTTAACAGACACTCATTTAAACTGCCTTTTGAGAACTGCTTACTGGCAGAGTTTTGGCATGAGGTCTGATTTCATAAAGTAGCAAAAAAAAAAACCTCTTAAACTGTCCCATTTGTCCTAGACACATCCTTAAGAGAATAGTCATTCTTTGCATTAGAATTGTGGCAAGATAACATACACATATGTTAACTTGTGTTTGCTTTAGCTAGAGTTGGACACCTGACACATCCAGAATGGGAGGGATCAGGAAGCTGGAATACCACAAAGGAAGTGGCTACAAATGCATCACTGACTAAACTGTGCTGGAAGGTGTGAGGTCATCCCTCCCCCTCCCCCTCACTCCAGACAAGAAAGAGTCCCATGTCCATTGGCTTCAGCTACTAATTTTAGCTTCTAGAATCGATCGATAATATGCCTTTGCTCTCATCATTCAAAATCAGTAAGAAACTTACTGATGACATCACTTCAAATTATGACTACTTTTAGGGAAATGTGTCCTGTTTAAATGAGTTACGTTAATGCAAACACCATGTAGAAGGGGTCAACATACAATAATAACTCTTACTAACCAAGTTCATTTGAATGTTAGCCCATTTGAGTTTTAGCCTCTCTCTTTTCACCTCCCAGTCCCCTGAAGGATGTGATAATTAAAAGTAAAATGGTATCAAACTGCATGGATAATCAAAAAACTAAATCGGGCTTCCCTGGTGGCGCAGTGGTTGAGAGTCCGCCTGCCGATG
>NW_021157704.1:0-1561 GCF_002837175.3 Physeter macrocephalus | reverse complement strand
TGGAATCCTAACCACTGGACCGCCAGGGAATTCCCATGATCTTTGTGCTTTTTGGTGCTCTTCTGAGTTCTTCCTGATCATCCTCCAAAGGAGCCCTGGGTGTGAAGAGTGGGTGAGGGGAGGGAGAGGGGGAGGAACGGAGACAGGGTGGGAGCCTCTGCAGGCTGGGATCGGCCTGCCCGCTGTGGCCCGTGCGCCTCGCTGGCACAGGGTGCCGCTGTGGTCCCACCAGCCCCTGGACGCTGGTTCTCTAAACTGCCTCCTTTCCTGTTTTGGGACAGTGACTTTGTACAGCTTTGCAATCCCCACGTGGCTGCAATGAAAGAAGATGTCCTCTACCATTTCAACCTTAGCACCGGCACGCACGACTTCCCGGCTATGTTTGGAGACGTGAAGGTAAAAGCAGGGCTTTTGATTCTGGGCATTTGCCCCAAGATTACCCCCCTTTCAGGTGACACAGGTAGACTGCACCACACAGGGCAGAGGGGACAGAGGACGGGCTCTTGCAGTTATATGTTGATCGGATTTTTGCAAATTGTTACCTTTCAAGAATATGAACTATTGAGTGAAAGAAAGCTATCACAAAGACTGCCGTATTGGTTCCTATAATTGAAACAATGTAAAATAAATTTCCTAATGCTTCACTGAGAGACTAGAAAGGAGCAGACACTAATCCTTTTCTAGGGGAGCGAGGGATACCCAGGAGGAGCGGTTGCATGTGTCTGCTGTCTGTCATTTAAGATGCACATCCATCCGTTTAGCTAGTTCGGTCCTGACTTATCCTCGCAGAGGACTTTTAAAGTGTCTAATGCCCGTGTGGAAAAGTGGACTAACGTTTAGAATTCAAAACTGAAACAAGCCATTGACCCTAGATCCGGGGCTGCCTCATGTGATTGTAAAGTCATAACCAGGTTACGTCCTGCCAGCCACCCAGATCTTTTGCGCTGTTCGTTTCAAACCGAGGGACGACTTTCCATGTGTTGTTGTCTTTTTGTTTTTAAATTTTTATTGGAGTCTAGTCGATTTACAATGTTGCATTAATTTCAGGTGTACAGCAAAGCGAATGAGTTATACATATACACATATCCACTCTTTTTTAGACTCTTTTCCCATCTAGGTCATTATGGAGTATTGAGTAGAGTTCCATGTGCTCTACAGTAGGTCCTTAGTAGTTATCTGTTTTATATACAGTAGTGTGTATATGTCAATCCCAATCTGTCAATTTATCCCTTCCCCTCCTTTCCATGTGTTCTTAATTCATTCAGTTTTCATTCTTTCCTTAAGTTTAACCTGTAGTTTTTTCTAGGCTATAGAAATTTTCCTTTTTATGTTAAGAGACTAATAACTATTTGATCACAAAGTCCTGAAGACTGGCTCATTTACCTGTTTTCCTTGTGACACTTTCACGTACGGCACTTTGCAGATGAAGGTGCTACTTCTCCGAGAGCCACCTGCTTACCGCACAGCTGCAACTCCCAGAGCCCCCACTGGCCCCCGGCTCTTTCCACAGGTTGGCCACTTGGGCCTCTGCCGGCCAGTGAAACAGCGGTTAGAAGCCCAT
>NW_021157703.1:0-1561 GCF_002837175.3 Physeter macrocephalus | reverse complement strand
GAGGGAGGCCCGCATACCAAAAAAAAAAAAAAAAAAAAAAAAAAAAAACTCAGGAAAATAAAGTGAGCCCAAAATCGAACAACAGAAACATCAGGAAATAACGTACATGAAGCTGAGATAACAGATGTAACATAAAATAGAGCACAAAATAAATTTACATTACAGGAGAATCTGGAAAAAAATGAAAAATAATTCTAAAAGTAAAACTGGAAGAAAGTGGACAGAAGGGGTAAAAAGACAAGAAAAATTATTTAAAATATACTAGAATATTTACTAAATACATGGCCTTTGATATCATGAACTCAACAGATGAGCTAAAGATAAGATTAGACTTAGCTGAACACAGAATTGATGAACTGATAGATAGGAAAAAATTACCCATGTAGGTGTACAAAGTTACAAAGATTTATTCTGTTTTGAAACATAGAAAAAATATTGAAAGATATGGAAGACACACTTAAAAGGGTGTCCCCAAACTAATTTCATACAGAGAGATACAGAAGAATCTGCAAATGTAAACATTTGAAAATAAAATTTAACCAATTAAAAATACTCCAGAAATCATGAAAGACATGACTATTCATACCAAAGAATCACAAATCACACCAAGTACACAGAAGGATAAATAATCTTTTTTATACAAATTTATTGAAATGTAAAATACCCAAGTCACTAAAAATCATTAACTAACCTACTGAGAAAAGTTTATCTGTTAAAAACAAACAAACACCATAAAAATTTGAACGGAAGGAGGTGTCTTATAAAAAATAATAGAGTCCAGGAAATAATGATATTTTTAAGTGCTGAGAGAAAATGTTTGTCTTAGCTCTGTGTCCAGTTAAAATCTTGTTGTGAATACAAAATAAAAACAGATTAGAAAAAAGTCTGAATTTTTTACTCAATTTTATTAAAATAATTGCTAAAGGATGGAAAGATGGTGTACAAACAGCAATGTTAAGAAAAATATCAGCAAATATTTAGGTAACTCTACGTAAGCATTGATGATAACCCAAATAATAATATATAAATTGGAAAATGTCAAAATAAGTTGTAAGCAAAACTCTAAACAAATCAACAATTAAGGAAGATAAATTGATTAAACCAATGTACAAATCTCACATTATGGTTCAGGTAAGGAGAAGAGATATTGAATAAAGTTTGTCTTTGTTAAACATATAAACATGAGTAATAAAACATGAACTATATAACATATATCTAATGGGGGTATAAAAAAATATTGAGTAAATCAATTCAATCTTGAATGTGTGTGTATATATATATATGAGTATATACGCTTATAAGTATAAATTAAAGAAAAAACATGGAAAATATAAAACAAATTAACATGGAGGAAAATATTAAAATTTGTCAATGAGAATAACAAAAACTCATATATTACCATGCCATTTCAAAGACAATTAAAGAAAAATTTTTAAAAAAACAGCTTTAGGGCTTCCTTGGTGGCACAGTGGCTGAGAGTCCACCTGCCAATGCAGGAGACACGGGTTCGTATCCTGGTCCGGGAAGATCCCACATGCCACGGAGCGGCTGGGCCCATGAG
>NW_021157702.1:0-1562 GCF_002837175.3 Physeter macrocephalus | reverse complement strand
GATCCGCCTCCTCTCTGTTTCCCTGTTACGAATTTGGGGGAGCGAGCGAAAGGAGTGCGGCAAGGCTCTCTGAGAAGAAGGGGGGAGGCTATTCCCAAGTTCTTCGTCACCCGCCTTCTGTCTGCGCAGGGGAGTGGCGGGTAGGCACGTGACAGCACGTGCCAAAAGCCTTACGGGCACCCTTTGTGTTAACACACAGCGCTGAGTAAATTAGGTGCTTCTGCGATTGCCGATGGGAACCTCCCTTTCCCGATTATTCAAGAAGGCTCATGCGCCAAGTATCCAGCTCGGGACGACTTCTCGAACGCACATATTTCTCTCTCTGCACTGCAGTCTTGCCGTTCCTCACCAGAGACACACTGAGCCCTACAGTGTTTCTTGTGACCATCTCTCCTCCAATATCCTCCCCACGTGTCTGCACCGCAGCACTGGCGTGGTAGACACTACCCTCGAACGCTGCAGTTGCTGGTGACGTAGACATCCGTCGAGCTCTGCAGGGAAACGATATCCCGCAGCGAAGCTGGTCGTCGTCCAGGGATACATGTCGCAAAACACTGTGACAGCAGCTGGCTTAAGCAAGGCCTGTCACCCCTGCACATGTGCATACGTACTCGTAGATCCGTTCACGTACATGCAGGGGTGCGTAAATACGTACAATTATACACCTGCACATCTAGGCGTATGCCTTTGTACCTACACAGATACATACCCAGGTACCTACATACGTATGTATACATCTACATGTCTGTACGTGTGAGTGCGACTCGGAGGTTACGGGTGTATATGTGAGCTTGCCAGAACATGCAGTTTTACTTCGGTGGGTGCCTGCATGCACGTGTGTAGTTGTACGCATACGTACGTAGGCGGTTACATTTTGTATATATATATATATATATATGTTTATGTGTCTATGCAAGGACGTCTGGACGTGCGCGAAGCCGCGGCCAGGGACGTATACGTGAGTGTTGATCTGAACATGTAAGTTTCTGTCTATATAGGCGTCTCCTCTTTGAATGCTTCTTCTGATACATTTCTACAGTGATGTGAATGCATGCTCGTATGTGCCTACTATTCGTCGCCCACAATGCAGGTGGTTTTACCGAAGAGTGATGTTGTATGATATAAACGTCTTGCAGGTCCAGTAGCGGCACAACTTGAGGTACACTGCACGCGTGGCCGCTACTTGCGCAGCTGCGGCAACAACACAAAAAGAACTTATGTGTGAATGATAAGCCTGCAGTAGGACTGACTGCTGTGCACGCTTGCCAAGGTGTGGTTGTCTGCTAGGTGAAGATGCGTTTTAGGTGCGTCAAGCGGTATACAAGCAGATCATGTACGGGTGAAATTACATCGTTAGTGCACTCGCTCGCCAGTGTCTTACATTCTTGAAGATATTCTTTCCGTGTGTTAAGTATTTGTGGTCAGCTTCTTGTTGCTACTGGGATGCGCCATAGACTGCTGGTGCTGGTTGTGGAAGCTGCTTGACATTGCTGTTTTCTCTTCTGCATAAGGCTTCGGCCAGCACTGCTAGCAGGCGGGAAGAAAGTTGACCCCTGCTTCGA
>NW_021157701.1:0-1562 GCF_002837175.3 Physeter macrocephalus | reverse complement strand
ATGGTGATCCCATCTGGCCTCATGGCTTTAATTACAATCTACATGTCAACATTTCCCAAATTTATATCGCCAGCCCAGGCTTCTCTCCTAAACTCCAGACACATGTGTCCCATTCCTGCCCTAAGCTTCTCCTACCATTCACAGAAGGAGCTGAGCTGCAGTATTCGCCACACTTACCAAAGGGACAAGCAAGCCAGGCAACACATCCTAGTTCCGTATTTTACTATGAAGATAAGCCTGCAGCGGTCTGACCCTGACCTGCCACGCGAGCTGTCGGGGACAGCTTGGTTCAGCTGCCCCTAATTCCCAGCTGGGGACTTGGAATCCCTTCTTCCCACCAATACCTTCCAGGGGAGGAGCACACTCCTGACAAGGGACAGAGAGCTCACAAAAGAACCAGAAATTGCCAAACCCAGTCGTTTTAGCGAGGATCTTTTGAATAAATTCACAAAAACTCACACCAGTCATTACAAACTGTTTCCTTCTGTACCATCACCTCTGAAATAAATATAATAATGGTATTTACCACATAATGATACAGATCAATATCAAATGGGTTCATCCATGGAAAGCACTTAACATAGTTCTTTGGACATAACACGCTTCTCAATGATACCTACTATTATTGTTGATAATCTAAAGTGTATCCCATTACTATTTAAAGGAGGACAGATATGAAGCAGAAAACAGAGAAGTAAATTTAAATAACTAAATGTAATGTGCCTGTGAAGTTTCTGCAATTGCCAAGAAAGGAATACAACACAGGACCAGCATGTTAAAAACAAAAAAGTTCAGGTGATTTCAAAAGAACGTGGAGGGAGGAATGGTGTGGAAGAGGTTAAGGAAAAGACCACGCCAAGCTCAGACGCCGTTTAAGATGGCAACAAACTCCTGACATTGACTGAAAATCAAAGTTCTTTATGCGGAACAATCGAAGAGGCAGGATGGGTCCTGTTAGCAAGGTCCCCTGAGATGCCAGGTCACCTGACCCACAGCTCCAGATGCAGAGATGTCCGGGACCCAGCCTTTGCTGGCCTGGGGAGGCTGAGGGTGCCCAGCTGCTGTTGGGACACATGCGGGGAGCGGGGGGAAGAGCTGGTTGCTGCCCAAGGCAGACGAGTGTCTGTGCAGAATTGCCTCAGCTCAGCCTCGAGAAGCCTGTCTCAGAAAGCGACAGCAAGTCTTCCAGAAGCTGTGCCCATATTCCATTCAGGTGTCAGTGGTCACACCTGTGGCCGCCCGAATGAAGACTGGGGGCCCACACGCTCACACACTGAAACTTATTACCAAATGCAAGAAAGTGAGGGATCAGACCATGAACTAGCCTAATTTTAATGCATAAGTAGAATCACGCACACCTTATTCTACTTTTCGGTTTTGCATTTGTAATTTCACAAAATATGTGATTTGTGGGGTTTTCTAATTGTTTGTAATTTTGCCTGATGAGAAAAAAACAGCACAAAAAGAAAACATTATAGTTTTCACTGGTAATGGGCATAAAAATACATGCACTGGGCTTCCCTGGTGGCACAGTGCTTGAGAGTCCGCCTGCCGATGCAGGG
>NW_021157700.1:0-1563 GCF_002837175.3 Physeter macrocephalus | reverse complement strand
GTGTGTGTGTGTGTGTGTGTGTGTGTGTGTGTGTGTGTGTGTGTTAAGATCACTTGGCACTCTGGTAGTTAACTGAATAAACTCTCATCTCATAGAGCAGATTTCCTGTTAAAGAACTGCCTCAGTTTTTGTTTGAGAAAGTCTATTTCTCCTTCACTTTTGAAGAATAATCTTATTGGATATAGAAATTTAAGTTGGTGGGATTTTTCTTTCAACATTTGCAATATTTCACCCAACTCACTTCCTGCTTATCTGTATCTAATGAGAAGTCCACTGTAATTTTCATTCTTGTTTCCTCTCAGATAAAGTGTTTTCACTCCCTGTAGCTTTTTTCAAGTTTTTCTCTATCTTTGGTTTTTTGCAGTTTGAATTACGGTATGCCTATATGTGTATTTTTGGTATTTTTCCTGCTTGGTATTCTATGAGTTTCCTAGATTTGTGATTTTGTATCTGTTATTAATTTTGGAAAGTTCTTGGCTACTACTTCAAATGATTCTTCTCTATTCTTTTTGTTATTTTAATTTTACATCTGCTACACCATTTTATATTGTACCACAGTTCTTGAACATTCTGGGATTTCTTCTGTCTTCAAACTCACTGATTTTTTTCCTTGGCCATGTCAAGTCTACCAGTGGCCCATCAAAAGCACCCTTTGTTTCTGTTGGTGTTGTTAGTATTTTTGTTTCTCATATTTCCTTTTGCCTCTTTGATTTTTACCTCTCTACTTATATTACCCATCTGTTCTTGCATTTTGTCTACTTTTTTCCATAAGAGGGCTTAACATATTAATCATAGTTATTTTAAAGTATAGTTCCAACAACTCTGTCATATCTGAGCTGCTCAGACTGGGTATTTTTTCCTTTTGTCACGTTGTTGAAAGCCATACATGTATCAGGCAACAGGAACGGAGGCAAACAGGCCTTGAATGTGTGGATTATGTTAATCTGCTAAGAGTTGGTCTGCGATTGCTGTTTGCTATGGAAATAGATGCCAGACTGTTCTTATTTTTCTCTTAACTTTGAGCTTTCCTAAGTACTCCTCTGAGAGAGTCTGTGTCTTGCAGCTCTTTTACTGTGACCCACTGTTATTACACTAGAACCTTGTTGGTGTGATGGTAAGGTCCAGGGGAAAGGGAGAATGCTGGAGTAGCTGATAAGTCATAGCCTTTTCGTGGGCCTATCTCTGGGCTGTGAAATTGTATACTTTTGTTTTTAACAGCTCTAGTGATACCAGGGTCCCTTCTTGTACCTCCTCCCATCCTTCAACCTCTATTCCTTCCTCTGGCTGCAGCATTTTCAATCTATTTCCTTGAAACCCTAACCCCTATTGACCTTGCTTTCTCCCTTTAAGCGAGTCTGGAAGGTCTGGAGGAGACTGGAGTGTGGAGGAAATTTCCTTAGAGGAGGCCTTGGTTATGGAGATGGCTTTTGGTGTACCTCATTGACAATTACTCTTCCCTTCCCCCTGCAAGAGCCAAGACCGGATCTCTCACCATGAGAACCTGGTGGAGTTCTGGGAAATAAAGCCCTTAGCACTCTAGGAGACTCCTCTAAGCCTGTAGCC
>NW_021157699.1:0-1563 GCF_002837175.3 Physeter macrocephalus | reverse complement strand
TAAAACAGTTATACTCCAATAAAGATGTTAAAAAAAAAAAAAAAAAACTCTAACCATTGCAGTACGTTGCATGACAGTATCTTCCAGGCCAGTGGTTCCCAAGCTCCAGTGTGTATCAGAGTCACCTGCAGGGCTTGTTAAACCAGAGGTGTCTGGGCCCTGCCCCCCAGTCCCAACAGTCTCTGGTTCAGTAGTTCTGGGGCAGGGCCTGAGAATCTGCATTTCTAATAAGCTCCCAGGTGATGCTGATAAACTGGGGGCCACACTTTGGGAACCACTGTCAACCTTCCTTGATTTACTGTATAATCTACACCCACCCAGAACCTTTAAAAACAAAACAACAACAAAAGTCTGTTTTATCCCATTCTGAAATTCTGGCTTTTTACTGAATTAAACTGTTCCTTCTTGTGAGTAGTGGGGCACCTGAAACTCTGAAACATCTCCCCAAGTCAGGTGCAGGAAGGAGTGGGTCGCATCTATGGAGATGAAGGGAATGAGCGGGGGGTGGGGGGGGGCGGAGAGATCCGCACCACTTGGAAAGCATCTGCCTGGACGCTGAAGTTTGGGTTGTTCTGGTAGCTCTGGATCACACAGGACTTGACTCCACGCCCCCCACACTCGATGAGGACCTGGGGACGATCCACCGAGAGGAGCTGCACCTTCTTCATTTCTCGGACTCCCCAGAAGAGAACCTGAAGAGAGGATGGCAGGGCTGTCACACAAAAGCCCAGGGAGGAGCCAGCAGGTGTGGCTCAGGTGTGGGAAAGTCAGCCGTGCCGGCCTGAGAACCACAGGATGTCCTTCCAGGAAAGGACGGGGCAGCTCCTTGTGGCTCCATCCGATCAGCTATGTCTCCTTCCCACCCCTCAAGTCCCCTGACACAGTGCAGGCATGATTGCAATGCACCAGTGCCCTTTAGTCCCAAAGAACGACCCAGTCCTTCCGGGCCCCATACCTCCACTTGGTATTTACTCAGCACTGGCCGGATGCTGGCAGGAACAGGGTAGATCTGGGTGACATCGGGTGGGTCGAGGGGAGGGAGCCCTTGCAGCCCAGACGCAGGGACCTACCGCACAGATCAAGCGCTGGTTAGACATTGGGAGAGGTAAGGAAAATGAACGCTGCACACAATGACCTCATTGGAAAGACTGTCACTGTTTTGACCAAAGGAATGTTTCCAGCTTAAAATGTAAATCAGGATGATGCATTTTATCACAGTGAATAATTTCTTGATTTACAAATGCATTCGTTCACAAGGGTAATCAACATTTAGTGAGCACTCACGACGTGTCACAAATTAATAGTTTCATAAGCTTTCAGCGAGCTCACAGTATAGAGGAGAGGAAGAAAAGGTAGATCCTCATAACCTCATTGTATTTCATTTTTTCTTGAAAATTAATTACATAAACACTTATCTAAAGTTTAAAAAGAGCGAAATTAATTTTAAAGCTTCATATTAAAATTTTGGAAAAGCAAGTTTTCAATTCATAATATTTTCTAACATCCTTCATACTTATTCTTTACCCTGTGGGTAATTTAGAAGTAGTCTCCTTAATTTCTGAA
>NW_021157698.1:0-1563 GCF_002837175.3 Physeter macrocephalus | reverse complement strand
TGTGAGCAGGGCAGGTGGAATGTACATTCCAAGGATGCAGGAGGGGCTGCTGATTTCCCAGGTCCAGCTCAGAGTCAACCAGTGGTCATGTCCTCTCGATGGCCTCCCCCAACAGAAGGAAATGATAAATGGGTTGAGAGGTGGAGGAAAGAGAAGATGAAGCCTTGTTTGAATGCCTAGGTTAGTGATGGGGAAACAGGGTTTCTTAAGGGCATTTTGGACAGAGTTGTTGAAAGGGGGGATAAGCTCATTGCTGACAACCCAATGGGGGCTGTTTACGTTATCTTCATTCAGAATAATCCTGGTGCTTGAATTTTGCCCTTAAATGAGTTCACAAGCTCAGGTAATAAGCTCAGATATACAAGAAAAGCCAATTATAGAACCTCACAACTGTCTTTTTCGTTTTGATCCACCCGTTCTTTCTGCTCAGTCTATTTGGTGCTTCCCCTCCCCTCCCCTAGGGTTTGAACCTCCGTAAGCAGTTGTGATCCCAGGGGAGGTTGCTTAGTAGGGTGGGTGGGGCCGCGCAGCTGCATCTTGGGCATCAGGCCACACAGGCGTGCTGGGATGTCCTTCTTCCTGACGCCGTTGGCCTCGGGTCTGGAGGTCTTTGCTGCACGTGGCCTCAGACGAGGAGCATGGGATTCCCAAGGAAGCCTGGAATCACCGGCCTGGCACCGAGCTCTGCCCAGGAAACAGGTGCAGAGTCTTAGTTTCTTGGGATCCCATCTCACACCTCCCCTTCTTAACTCTCTCAAGAGGATCCCTCTCTCTTCTATATTTTCCCTCAGACTCTTTCTCTTGATATATGATCAGCACAACTTTTAATTGGGTTAGAATTTTGTAAACCGAAGCCTGAAAGCCCATTTTCACCCTTTAAGGGGTTTCCACCCTTGAGGCATTAGACCCCTCCCTTGAGGCAATTCTAGAAAGCTCCCTCCCCTTGAACAGGAAGGGAAAGAAGGGGCAATACTAAAGGAAAAAAGATCAGTTAATACCTTAAAAAATAAAACTAAAAGAAAACACCATCAAAAATAAAATAAGCTATGGAATAAAAATTTTCATTTCCTATTTTGGGAAAGCCATTGGCCAAAAAAGGAACAGCAAAGGCATAGAAAACAAAACATATTTGGAGTGAATAATTGTAAATATTAATTAATATTGTAACCTTTGACTTTAATAATTCACATGTCAGTCTGTTTGAGAGAGGGTAAGTTTTTTGTTTCTGTTTTTATCCTGTCCTTGGTTTTATAGTTTCAGGCATGTATCTTGCAATCTTTCTAAAGGTATCTGACGATACCTTGGGCTCATAGAATTGGGAGAAAATGAGATAATAAAATTAGAGTGAATCAGAGAGTCAACTAAGGTTAAGTAAGAGATGTCAAGTGATGCTGCATTTTCTCAAAAAGAAATGAAGGGTGTTTATACTGTTTGAGATAGGAAAATAGAGACATTTCTGGCAAGTGATGAGATGTCATGTCACCAAATGTGTGTTTACTGTTTAAGTGTCTGGTTTTTTTTTTGTTTTTTTTTTTTGCGGTATGCGGGCCTCTCACTGTTGTG
>NW_021157697.1:0-1563 GCF_002837175.3 Physeter macrocephalus | reverse complement strand
GCCTGAAGGGCCGAGGCTGCCAGGGCCTGGGGACGCGAGGGTCACTCCACAGAGGCTGCTCGGCCCCTCCTCCCCAGGGACCAGGGGAGGGAAGCCCAGTGGAGTCTGAGGCCCGGCACAGGCACAGCTCGCCCCCCACCCAGGACCCCCGGCCCCTCCCTGCTCCCTCAGGCCCCCGTCCGCCAGGACCCCCGGCCCCGCCCCGCTCCCTCAGGCCCCACGTCTGCCCCTCCCAGAGCCCACGCCCCACCGACCCACATTCCCGTTGTGGACGTCCACGCACACACTCTGCTCCGTGTCCTCTTCCCACATGGGACACCGCCATCCCTGCTTCTCCCTAATGATGGCCTGGACCTCGAATGTTCTGGGCAGGGAGAGGGCAAGGAGGATGCCGGCCTGTCCTGTCTGCCTCCCGGGGGCCCAGACACAGGGCTCGGGGGCTGCTGGGCCTTGAGGTCTGGATGCTCCCAGGTGTGGCATGAACCTGCCACTGGCCGCTGGAGCTGCTCCTTCCGAGATTCAGGAAACAGGGGGATCCACCAAACGGAGCCCATCCCCAGGCTCTGCTGCAAGTCTGCTCGGATTTGCTCACCTGATCCTGAAGACAGACCTGCGGGAAACAGGGCCTGCGATTCCCATACTGACGGTGTTCTGTGGAATTTCCACTAGACCCCTTCCTACCCTGTTCTGAGCAAATTACTAGGCAGTCCGTGATACCATCGCGCCACGAGCAGACCAGGAAGCCGAGGCTCCGAGAAGCCAAGTAATCCAGCCGGAAGCACAGCTGTGGGACCACGGAGTGGGGTCTGCACCCGCCGCCCACCCAGGGGGACTGCCCACTCCCCGCAACTTCCACGCCTGTTCCCTTCACCCCCTCCTGGGAGCAGCTCACAGAGCATCCTCCGGGGGGGACTCACTACCTTCTTCTAACAGGATCCGTCTCACTATCCTGTTCTGGGATCACCGGAAGGCTTGTCACTGAAGCACGTTCAGCCTCACGTCACCAGGGCAGCTTTCCTGGATTACACTCACCACCTGCACGTCCACTCCCAGCTCAGACCCAGAAAGGACCCCTCGGCCCCAAGGCTCTGCCTGGGCTCCCTCCCCCTCCTGCCTGGTCCATCCCTCTCATGTTCCCTGCAGGGTCACCCAGAGCTCCCACCTGCCCCAGGCAGGCTGTCTGCTCTGTCCTGGGGAGGCCGCCGTGGTGTCAGGTGCACATGGGGCCTCCCTCACGCAGCCCAGTGGCCAGCACCCGCCTAATGACCTCATCACTCGGGATGGACAGGGTTCAGGGGGTCCGTGGAATCTCCTGGTCCTCATTCCATCCCAGCACTGCCCACAGGGAAGTTGCTAAGCAACTCTGTGCTGGCTGCACAGAGAGGATGCTCACACACACGGCCCACTCCCAGCACGAGGGGCTCTCGTGGTTAGGCCCCTCCCAGGGTATGGAACTCAGCTGAGCTGGTACCCAGCAGCCCACGGGGTTCTGGTGGTCAGGCCTCTCCCTGGATATGGAGCTCAGCTGAGCAGGTACCCAGCAGCCCACGGGGCTCTCCTGAT
>NW_021157696.1:0-1564 GCF_002837175.3 Physeter macrocephalus | reverse complement strand
CTACTTTTTTGTGAAAATATTTGCTATTATGCAGTTCTGGTGAAAGAGAGATTATAGAGTTGTTTTATTTTTATAAAGCATTGCAAAATAAAAGAACTCAGTAAGAGAAATACAATACAGAGAAACAAAGCAAAATAAAACAGTGTGCAAAGGGCATGGTTCACAGCCCTGAACTGGAGCTTAGTACGTGCCTTAGGGGAACAGTTTTCAGTATAAGCCTTTTTCATGATTAAGTATTAAAATTTTAAAGAACTCTCCTGAATACCAAGAATTTTCATTAAAAGCTTTCAAATTGATGAAATATATTAAAATATCAATATAGAAAAACTAATGTTCTTTGATTCAAAACAAGACTTTTGAATTTATTTTTGAGTTGTTTTCAAGGCTTTAGAGTAATTTTTAAAAAGACTCTAATACACGAGGAGTGCCGCATTCTAAGTTAAGAACTAAAAGCAAAATGGAAATACAGGTAACTGTAATAAGTATACAGCCTTGGGATATAGCCAAGGAACCAGATATTGATAACTTGTTCATTTCTAACCTGCTCCACTAAGTTATTCACTGAAACTCTACTTTCAAAACAAGTCCTCCTTCCATTTCAAGGTACAATAGAGTTTTCATCGGTTTCATGGTGTCTCATAAACTTTCTTCCTCTCTTTATGTCCCACCTGGCTTTTAACTCACTGAAATAATGCCCATCGGCCCCCAATAAATTGGTGTCATACTGTTGCCCCATCAGTGCAATTTCCCTGGTAACTTGGAATCTAAATTTTTCCTGTATCTAAAGCAAGTGATCTCTGTCCCAAATCCAAAAATAGTAGCAGAAGGCCACTCAGAAGAGTGGGAAAACTTGCGAATAAACTTCCAAAGGGTCATGTGGTCAAGGCAGCCAATGCTAAAGAACAGCTCTATGGCTGCTATCTTCTGTGAGGAAATTAGTTACATCTGAAGCTTTTATGTGTACACATGAAATTTTAGTGGCTAACTCATGACATTTGCACTCAATTTCAGCACTGGAAAGGAAAAAAATTGAATGTTTGATTCATGGCAAATAATAGAATTCTAAAATATCCTTTATTTCAGATAAAAATTTATAATAATTTTCTACAGCTATTCCACACTTCTCTATCTTTCTTTTCCCCTAGAACTTTTGTGAATGTACCATTTTTACCGTTTTTAAGTGTACCATCCTGTGGTACTAAGTACATTCACAATACTGTGCAACCATTACTGCTATCCATTTATAGAACTTTTTTCATCATTCCAAACAGCAGCTCTGCACCCACTAAACAATAACTCCTCATGGTTTCCTCCCTCCAGTCCCTAGTAACCGCTAGTAGAATTTTTATCCTTATTAATTGCTTTTTCTAGGTACCTCATATAAGTGGAATGATAAAATATTTGTCCTTTTGTTTTTTTTTTTTGTTTTTTATCCACAAAGCAACCAGCTATTATTTATTTTGGGTTTTTTTTATTGTAGTACAGTTAATTTACTATGTCTTAGTTTCAGATGCACAGCAAAATGAATCAGTTATACATATACATGTATCCACTCTTTTTTAGA
>NW_021157695.1:0-1564 GCF_002837175.3 Physeter macrocephalus | reverse complement strand
TTCTTCCCCCTGGGAAGCTGGGACCAGAGAGCCAGCTAATAGAAGTGACAGATTGCACTTGTCCCTTCCCTCTTTCTGAAAGGCCCAAGTGCCCCTGCTGGGCAGCAGTTGTGAAGAGCCTTAGAGGCCGTATGCCGCCCTATAAGGAGGCGAGGAGGAGGAAAGTTGGCCAGGCCAGAGAGCTGTGCCAATTTCACTGTAATTCCCGAATCACACATCTGCCTTCCTAAGGCTCTGCATCTTCAACATCCCACCTTAAATCGCAGAGAGAAGCAAAACACCAAAGCAATTTTCTCTGCTGGCCTCGGCAGAGGTACAAGCAGGAGAGAAAGAGATGAGGGATCCGTCCTCTGCGAAGATCCAGCAACAGCTACGGGATCTCTGCTCTTGGAAAGAGGGCAAAGTGTCCGCTGTTCAGAGACGGGAGGCCCAGACTGCCGCTGCTGCAGAGATGTCACAGGACAGGCGGCATGGATGCGACCGCTTGCGGAAGGTCCTTGGGCGTCCACCACGGGCAGATGGGCCCGCTACTTCAGAAATACCAACCAGCTCTTTAAAGGAGCCTTCCTCAAACACCATCGTTCATGTCTGAGGACTGACTTCCCCAGCTAAGGATCTCATTTGTGCACTCCAGGACAAGACTGTCTGCCAAGGAGATGGAGCCTTCTCCATAAAATCCCTACCGTAAGTGTGTACCCACATATGCACGCACACACCCACACTCTTACACATTTACACACTCAAAACCATGCCATGGACACTACTGTCCGGCAGACAGTTTGGGGCCCTCCTGGTTCAAAAGACTGTCAGGGTCTTAAGCAAAGGAAGCGTAAGTCTAAATCCCTCTGGCCCTCAATTAACTCCCCAACACTTTGCTCCTTCTGGACACTTACCTGCATCGTACAACAACCTATCTCCCCAATCTTCTTAACCATCCATCTTCCCGGATTCGCAACAGTGAGGAAGCTTCATGGAGCCCAAGGAGAACTAAGAGGGTAGAAACAGCACCGCCACCTGCCAGGCCATCCAAGCCCTACACTGATCCCTCCAAGTTCCCCTCTTCTCCCAGCTAAGTCTCCAGAAAGGAAAGGAGAAAAAGCGAAGGTTTGGGGCAAAGGCGAAAGCCTACCACAACAAAACAATACTCTATTATTTCCTCTGAGTATACAGAAAAGTACATAAATGCACAGAAAAAGCTCTGTATGGATATTCACCAAAATGATAAAAGCAAGTTCGGGGCGTAGGGACAAGGAACAAGGACGGGGAGTGAACTGTCCACAGGGAATTCACCTTTTCTACAGGTCTTCATTTTTCCCAAAGAGACTGTCTTCCTGTATTACTTTATGTAATTTAACGAAGCTTTTTTTTCCTTTCTTTCACCTGGGGGATGCCATTTCCAGTTGCTGCTCTAGCCCCAGAAGGAAATAAATCTTTTTCCTCCCTCTCATTTTCCCTTTTGAAGAGGGAAGAGGAAACCCTGTTCCCTCTAATGTTGAATTTGCTGAAGGTCAAACTCTAGTGCCTATAAACTTTGATAATGTCTCCATAATTTACTATTTTTTTT
>NW_021157694.1:0-1564 GCF_002837175.3 Physeter macrocephalus | reverse complement strand
TTATATATTATATATAATTATATATAATATATATATTACTAATGTATTAGTATTTATTAGTAATATATACTAATACATTAGGTTTACTAAGTAATATATACTAATGTATACTAATATTACTATTGTATACTACTAATATTACTATTACTAATGTATACTATTGTATACTAATATTACTATTACCATGAGTAATATATACTAATATTACTAAGTTTGAGACATTCTTTAATCAGTAGGTTTTCCTCTCTTCTAAGACAGTGTTTAGTCAAACGTATTTAATCTAAAATGTATACAGTATTTTAAGAGCTGGATGCTAACATTTCTCTCAAGTGATCCCTGAGTACCAAAGTGAAGAAAAATCCACCATCCAGTACAGATCTGCTAGTCTGCTGCTCCCCCGTAGATAATAACACTGGTTTTACCACATTACACACATCTTTCCACTTTGTTAAAATAGTGACTCTATTAGAAAATTAGGGTGAAGGGTAGGGTCTTTTATGAGAAGGTAACCTGATTATATTATGAGTCAAGAGTGTAAGAAATTCCACTTAGGTGATGGAAATGCTTATTATTTAAAAGACTACCCATATATCCTGATGGTACCAAGCACATTGCGAGTGCCCACAAAATGCCCACTAAAAGACATGAAATAATTGATCTGCTGTTACGAAGTGGACCCTTGACGCTGCATTGACCACACTGAGTTTTCAGCCTGGGTACCTTTTCCCAAATACCATCCTTCTCCCTGTCATCTTCTGTGTACCTGTCATGTGTTGACTTTTCAGTGACAAATTCTTGACATATAGTCATGCTGTCTCTCCAAGAATCCAAGACATATCCTTGGCATTTGCTTCACCCTTTGTTGACCAGTCTGTCTCCTATGAAACTCCCATCACTCCTATTATAATGCTGTATCATCTTTGAATCATATAGCACCAATCTGCCTTTTCTGGACATCCTTATGAATATATACACAAAGAGAGATGCTTGTGTATAATATATGTATATGTATAAATGAATGAATTGAACATCAAAAATTCTACCTAGAAAGCAACCTTTTCCTTTCTCACCATTTCCCTTCAGATACTCTGAAGAAGTGAATTATTCTTTACTACACGTTGGGTAAAATCTCCGGCAGATCCCATAGCTTTTTTGGTCAATTTCAAATATTAAAAGGCCAGTCTCATCCAATAAACCCTGAACTCTCATCCAATGAGAATGTTTTCTCCTCCTCTAGCTCTGACCTGCCTCAGGCAAGGGGACTGCAGTGGACAACGATACAGTAATTTTTTTCTCCCTTCCTCACTAGACCTCCTCTTCTTCTAGGTGTTGTTTTGCTCTCTAGGGTCAGGATGGAGTGGGGGTGGGAACAGGTGAATTAAAGGACCAGGGCCAAGTTGTCACTGCAATTTAGCACCATGGCCCTCTGCGTGCTGTGTGCCCCAAAGCTTACACCTCCTTGTGTTCCTTGGGTCCCCAGCACTGAGGATTTCACATCTGAGGTTCCTCTGAGGTAGTGTCTGCTTTGACTGGCTGCAATTGCCCCCTGCCCCAGTCTTTGGCT
>NW_021157693.1:0-1564 GCF_002837175.3 Physeter macrocephalus | reverse complement strand
ACACACACACACACACACACACACTGAAAAAATGTTCACCAAATAAGAAAAAAAGGGAAATGGAGAGGGACAGGTGAAGGCTCACAGGCCTGTATCACAAAGCACATTCTCATTTCCTCCCTGTCCTGAGTTGAAGAGTTCCCTTCCTTGGCATTATTCAAGCAAAGCTGGATGGTACCCTTGCAGTCATGCTACTTTGCTTCTGTGAGATTTGTTTTACCATTTCTTTCTGAGACTGAAGTGAAAGCAATGTACATAAAGTCTTTTGCACAATGATTAACGTGTACACATTCACTAAGCAGTTAATTTGTTCCTGTTGCTGCTGGGTTTTTTGTTTGTTTGTTTGTTTTTGTCATTTTCTGAGAGAACCAAGTATAAGATTTATGACTATAATGAATAATATGAATATCCTTTTCAGCTTTAATATTCTATGATTCTACAAGAGTGAATGAGATTTTGATAATGTGTAAATGAGCTAATTTATGGAATAAATTACTTGAATAAATAACATCAGTAAGTCAACAATCTGTCTATATTCTTACTACAACCTCACCCAGGTTCTTCCCTGTCTTATAAATTCCTACGGAATCCAGGCCCCTGGCACCTTTCTAACTTCACCTTCCATCACTCTTCCACTGGCTCACTCTCTTCAGACATGTTAGCTTCCTTGTTGCATGTTTTTGCCACAGGGTGTGTGTAATTATTCTTTCTGTTCCCACAATGATGGCCCTTTATCCACTTGCATTGCCTATTCTATCTCCTTTTAGTTTTGGTTCAATTGCTGTCTTGTCAAGAAGACCTTCCTGACCTTCTATGAAAAAATTACCCTTTATTTTATTGTTTTTGTCTCTACCATCTTGATTTTGCTTCTAACACTTCAAACTTTAACACAGTATATTGTTATGTTGTATGACATATATTTGTCTGTATCTGTCTTCCCTACTGCAGTGTAAGTGCCACGAGAGCAGGAACTTTGCTTTGGTCCCTATTGTATTCTCATCACCAAGAACAATGCCCAGCACATAGTGAGCCCCACATAGATATTTGTTAATCTCCCTTCTATTTCTTGGGCTGCTCATTGTGCCTGGAATTCCTTCCCCAACCTCTTACAAAGTGCATTGCTGGCAAATAATAGTTGATGAATAAGTAAATGGGTAAATGAGTAAACCAATCATCAAAAATGCTGTTTTATTATTATTATTATTATTATTGAAGTATAGTTGATTTCCAATGTTGTGCCCATCTCCAAAATGCTGTTTCTTTTCTCACTTGTGAAGTTGCTGGGCAGAAGTTTATCCTTCTGATTAGGAAAAGCCAGGATCTAGAAAATAGAATGTTCCTAGGAGATACGGATTTGGCCTCGGGAATAATGCAGAAATCCAACTGTCAGAGTTAGGCTGTAAGGTTAGAGCTTGCCAAGCAACAAATAAATTCATTGAAGCCACTGATGTGTTAGCTTAGAATTTCTTAAACCCCTGTTGAGGTCAGAATTGGCTCCTGAGCCTCAAGGAAACAAAATCTAGAGCCAAACAACCCGTGCTCAAATCCTAGCTTAATGACCTTG
>NW_021157692.1:0-1564 GCF_002837175.3 Physeter macrocephalus | reverse complement strand
GTAACTTCTCTGAGTGGGGTTTTAATGTGTAAAATCAAGATAATAATTTCCATTCTAGACACTACATATAGTTTATTAATGTAAGGAAGAATACAAATAATAAACAGCACTAGGAAAATGCATAAAATCACAGAAATGCAAATTTAAGCCAACTTGAAAAACCACGACTTTACATATGTGGATGGATTATTTTTAAAAATGAGAGTCCTTAATGCTGGTGAAGTTGTAGTGAAATTGGGGCAGGCATAGACTACCAGGAAACACTGTAAATTGGTACATATCTCAGGGAAAGTGATACAGAACTTTGTGCCAAGAGCCGTGAAGATGTCCACACCCATGGACTCAGTAATCCCATTTCTGGGAATTATCTGAATAATTAAAACAGAAGCAGAGCTATGTGTATAAAAATACGTATTGCAGCATTACTGATAAAGCAAGAACCAAAAAATCAATAAACATGGAAATGAGCTAAACATTTAACACTTGGGAAAGTGTTTAAAATTAAAGTAGATCTGTGCAATGGAACACTATTCAGACTTTAAAAAGATCATTCATTATGAAGACCATGTAACAACACGGAAAACATTTCTAAGTGTGAAGTGAAGATAGCAGAACACCAGAAGGTACACTCTTTGCCTATAACTGTGTTCACTGTGAGAACAGGTGTAGACAGGGAATGGAAGTAACATACAAAACTGAGAGGAGTTATGCAGGGGGTAGGATTATAGGTACTTTTCTCTTTTGCAAAATTAAAAAAAATTAACTGTGGCGTCTTTTTTTCATAATAGAAATTTCTAATTCCTCAACTGTGAAAATCGTTGTACATTCTTGAAATCTTGATGGAAATGAATTTACCATGTATGACTCATATTTTCATCCCTGTCATCCCAGGTCAATAAAACTGGATGCCCAGGCAAATCCTGGGGAGGGAGCACTGGGGTGAGGGCTCTGGGTATCTTTGGGCCAAATGCTGGAGGAGGAGGAAAAGAAGACACATGGGTATTAGCTTCAAGGGGCTCCTAAAATAGAGAAGTAGACAGACACCTTTGGGGGCGTCTGTTTATCCCAGTGGTTCTCAGCTGAGGCTGGTACTTTCCCAGGGGGCGTTTTGATTTTCCCAACGACTGAAGGGTTTACTACTTCTAGCATTTAGTAAATGGGGTTGAGACTGTCCCGCACAGCAAACTGTCTGACGCACAATGCTCTGGCCCACTCATACATGGAGGCCCCTGTTGAGAAACACTGATTTAGTCTGTACCTTGTGGTCAGGGACACCAAGTATGAGTGTACAGATTGCCCACTGCACAACCCCTGGGGCACCATTCACATGGTGCTTAAATATGTGGGTTCTGAAACCAGACTACCTGAGTAAAAATGCCAGCTGGAAGACCTTGGAACTGTTGCTTATCTTCTGTGTACCTCAGTTTCCTCATTTGTAAAATGGGAGTAGTAATAGTCATATATTCATAATAATAATAATGTAAGAATAACCTCATAGGGTTGGTTATTCTTAGGATTGAATGAATTAGTATATTTAGAATTTAGGGACTTCCCTGGTGGTGCA
>NW_021157691.1:0-1565 GCF_002837175.3 Physeter macrocephalus | reverse complement strand
GCAAACTGAAGGAAAAAGCAAAGAAAACAAAACAAACACACAAAAATGATTGTTTAAAAATGATTTTAAAAAGATAAGAACAAATAGAACAAAGGAAAAAAGATAAGAAGAAAATAGAACAAAGGAAAGAAAAAGAACAACAAAAAGTAACGTAGAAATAGAAAACAATTAAAAATATAAAAAAAATTTTTTAAAGCTAAATAAAAATAACAAATAATAATAAAAAATCAGCAACAAAACAAAACATTTTAAAAAATAGTAATAATTATATTTTCCTGGGGTCTCAGCTATCAGTGTCATTGCCCCCACCATGAGTCACAGCCAACCTTCACCTCCCCAGGAAGCCCTCCAAAGCCTCTAGGTAGGTCTCTGGTCCCTCTGTGGACACTGTGGGGCAGCTAAGACTCTGACCTGGCCCAGCTTCCACATGTACTAGTCCCCAAAGTCCACAGCTGCTAGAGCTAGGCCAGTTTCAGTTGTGGGAACACTCACTGTCCATTCAGATATTCCATAGATGCAGGGTTTACCAAGCTGAAGGCAGGGATTTAATCTGTGGTTTGTGCAGCTGCATGGAAAGATTTTTGTTCCTCTTCCTCAGTCGATCTGCGCCTGGGACTTAGCTGTGGTTTTAGCCTCACCTCTGCATTTGGGCCACCCACAGGAGTCTGCCCCCGAGGCTGCCATGGAGCACTTGGGTCTGCCCTGCTGAGGACAGGGCGTGGAGGTGGCGTGACTGCCTGGGTCACGGGGACCCTGGCAGTGACAGGTGTGTGGGAAAGCCAGTGGCTACAGGCACAAGAGATTTGGCCCCAGTGGGAGGCTTTCCTAGCACCTGGCAGCTGGTGCAAGAAGGTCAGCCCTGGTGGGGGCTTTTTCTAGTACCTGGAAGAGCAGGGGCCCAGCACATGGGGAGAGAGAGGCTGCAGTGGCAGCTCCACCCCCTGTGCATCACTCAACAGAGGCACCTTGCTTCTATGGCAGTCTGGGTTTCCTCCACGAGCATTCCTCGTGGTGGATTTCCTCCCTCCTGTCCCCTTAGGCTATCTCCTCACAGCCAACAGAAGTCCTCCCTGCAGGTTTGCTCTCCAGTCCCCATGTTCCAGCTCTCAGCCCCCATGTGCACCGGCGGACACATGTCCCAGTCTGGGGCGTGGATGGCTGTGGCACGGACCATCTGTGTAGGTCTGTCCTGTCTGCCACAGACCGGCCATTTCACCCTCCTCCGACAGCCTCAGATGTTCCCCTTCTGTCCCAACTGATTTCCCCATTGGTGAGGGGGCTTTCCTGGATGCGGCAACCTCTCTTCTGCTTCAGCTCCCCACCAGGGGCACAGATCCCATTCCACTTCCTCTCCTCTTCTTTTTCCCTTGTTTCTTTCATCCTGTTCAGTTATGCAGGGATCTTTTTTGTCCTTTCCGGTGTCCAAGGTCTTCTACTAGTGTTCATCTGGTGTTCTGTGAGAATTGTTCTGTGTATTCTTGATGCATTTGTAGAAGGAGATGAACTCCATGTTCTCCTACTCCTCCACCATCTTGGTGAATCTGAAATAACTAAGTATTAACATG
>NW_021157690.1:1288-1566 GCF_002837175.3 Physeter macrocephalus | reverse complement strand
AGTGACACAGGGATTGAAGTGCCTCTGCCTCTCCCCCTGTGGGCTGAGCTCTTTTCGTAGGCTCCCTGAAGCCGCTGGCGCCCGTTCTGGTCTGCTGCAGAAGGGTGGGTGATAAATGTGGAGTAGGGGCAAAATAATGTCAACCGCGGGGGTGAACTGCTACCTTCGTGTGGCCTAAAGAATTAGGAGGGCGGTGCTTCCCTTCTAGGACCTCTGCCGCTATCATGCGGCTGCTGCTGAGGTGCTGATGTAGGGTGCTCTAGTTGCGTGGGTACCGT
>NW_021157690.1:0-975 GCF_002837175.3 Physeter macrocephalus | reverse complement strand
GTTTGTTGCTTCTGCCTGCTCTCCGGAAGATGTTCTCTGAATAGTGCGGTGGGTATCCGCTGTTGCTACCGACGATGAAATGAAGGGAGGAGGTGCACGCACACACGAGCATCCGCTACCCACAGAAGGGATGTGGTTGGCCACCGGGGCACTTACGTGGGTATTCTGTTTCTCAGTCAACTGAACGCAGTCCACAGTCAAGCACTGTCACATGGAGGGTCCTCTCTACCCTAGTTGCGGCGGCGACCTGGGCCGTCCTGCAAGCCGTAAACGAGATAATCGGTGCGCTGAGCTTCCAACGACAGCCGCTTCCAACAGTGCGCTCGTTGGCTATCGAGGACGGGCGCTCACGGCGGAAATTTCCGCGGATATCGGCTGGCAGCTGCTGCTTGTGGTGCTCCTGATGTGCTTCTGGTGCATGTCAGGCTACAGTTTCTTCCGCTGCTGGCCATGTGGATGCTGTTCGGGCGCTGTGGCACATTCAACAACGCACAGGCAAAGCAGCGTACGGCTCTTCCTCTGCCACGGACTGAAGGAGGGTTTTTGCCCAGCGGCAACATATAACGAAAACAGACTTCAAACCGAAAGACATTCCATGCTGTAGTTCTTTCGCGGCACGAGGACCTGCGTCCATTTACGCTCCAAACGGGGACGTTCCAACGATTTTTTGCTCCTGGTGGTGAAATTTGTAACAAACTACCTGCTGCCTGACGCTCTGCTTCGGTTTGTCCGCTCGCCTCCTGCAACCAGGCAAGATGTGGCATCGGTTCTTCACGTAGCGCGGAGGGTGAGCATTGTGGATAAGACGCTTTGAGTAGTTCCCACCCTTCCAGCAAATACAGCAGCGGTCACTCCAAATCTGCCATCTGAGTGTAGCGACCTGGTGAGACGGAGTCAGTTAGAGCGGTGGATCCTTGCTGTTGTACAGGGTTAATAGTAATCTTGAACTAGAACCGACCGTGCTGCCTCCCCTCT
>NW_021157689.1:0-1566 GCF_002837175.3 Physeter macrocephalus | reverse complement strand
ACACACACACACACACACACACACACACACACACACACACACACCTGCCACCATAACATACCACTCATGCCCCCCTAAACTTGTCATTATCCTTTACATTGCTATGTATTTGTGCACCATGCTATTTCTTTTTTTCAGTGATGCTCTCCATTGCCAGCACTCCATTACTGATACCTTGGTCTACTCACTCCTCACTTCTCATGGGCAGCCCATTTCCCCATCCCGAGTTAATGGTTAGGGGAGGAAGAACAATGCCATCAGCCAAGATTATTCTGCACCCTAAAAGCACCCAGGAAAATGAGCACAGACCTCCTCTGGGAGCAGAGACATCCTCCAGTCCTGGGTCACTGATTTCTGGGGTTTCCTCTGAAGGAGCAGAGCTGATGAGGACACCAGGTAAGACAACATGGACGCAGAGCTATGGGATTTGTCACTTATCATGATTGTGAAGAAGAATCTACAGGAGAAGCGATGGGTCAGTGGTCCCCAGAAGTTATCCCCTCTTTTTCTCAGATCTGGCTGAACTAGTCAGTTTCTCCTGTATTTACTAATCAAACAGCTTCTATTTATACTGCCTCAGTGATGTCTTCCCCTGCTACTTATGAAGAGTCCCCCTTCTAGCAGTATTTCTCACCTAGCGATTGCCAGCCATGGCAGAAACCCACAAAAGCTTCAGAAGGCTTAGCTCAAAGATCGCATTTGCCTGCTTCCCAGATTGAGTGACTCTCCTCCTTTACTGTGTATTTACAGCACTTTGTACTTGTCTCTGTCCCAGTGGTTACAATAATATATGCAATGATTCGTTTATGTGTCTATGAGCTGTCTGAGGGCATTGGCCAAGTCTTAGACTCTATTATAATAACCACGCAGATCCAGACACACTCAAAGTTTGTCTGTCCCCAGAACTCACCAAGCTTCTTTCTGTCTTGGGGACTTCATTCCCGCTGGTGCTTTTTCCTGGGACAACTCCTACTCTCACCTCCCATTTTCCCAGAGCTGGCTCCTTCTTTTCATTTGGATTCCAGCTTAAGTGCAAGGTCCTCAGAGAGGCCATCACTTTTTCCCTTTGCCAATAATCTCCATCATAACTATCTTTATTCCCAGCATTTATCATTAGTGGAAATTATCTCTACTTTATATTTTAATTTGTTTACTGTCTATCCTACCTATAATGAAAATGTAAAGGTCAAGGGTACCTATCTTGTTCATCTCTGTGTCCCAAGTGGGTAGCACATAGTAGCTGCTCAAAAACTATTATTGAGTACATTATTTTTCTGTGCTTATTTATACCTATAATTTTTTAATAAAACTAAAATCAAACTACATATTTACATGTATATTCTGCTTTGTTCATTTATTATCATTTCTTGAGCTTTTCCTAATGTTAATTATTCTTTGAGAATATAATGCCCAGCTACTCTTTTGTGTGAATGTAGAAAAAGTTCTAAACACCATTTTTTTTTAGATTCCACATAAAAGTGAAATCATTGTCTTTTTCACAGAGAACTCTACTCAGTACTCTGTAATGAGCTATATGGGAACAGAATCTAAGAGTGGATATATGTA
>NW_021157688.1:0-1567 GCF_002837175.3 Physeter macrocephalus | reverse complement strand
CTAGCCTGTGAGGCCCTGTGGCAGCTGTCTACCATGACAGATGTCTTTCTCTTCCATTATAGTGACGACATCCTGTTAACCTCAGAGTCTCTTTCCACTTTAAAAGTAGCTGCCCCGCGCTCGTGGCTCATCTGACTGCATGGGGATGGCTGGTGAATGCAGACAGAACACAAGGACCTGGATTATCTACAAAATGCCAGCATAGCCCCGACCCACCCCCGCTCAACGACTACAGGCACAGGCTTTAGGGATGTTGACTGAGGGACAGGATTGGGAACTGGAGTGGCCAGTTACCCGGAGGGTCTGGTTGGGCCTGTGGCAATGGCGTAATCATAAGGGTGCCCTTGGGCTTCTGGTCCCACCTGAGGAAGGAGGCAGAGCCGTGATACAGTGTGATGGAACAGCAGCGACCTGTGTCTACAATGCCACACAACAGGCAGAGGACGATACCAAAAGGCCTACCCGAGTCAGGGAGCAATGCGAAACACCACTCTTCGGGGTCTAGAACAGCTGTGTGTGTGACCTACGGGACCCACGGACGTCGATAGCGACCAAGGAACCCACGTTACTGGCCGTGAAGTTCAGGAAAGGGCCGATGCAAATGAAACGTGCTGGCATTTCCACGTGCCTTACGGCCCCACTGCTGCCGGGCTAATGCAGAGGATGAGTGGGCTGCGTCAGCAACAGGTGAGACGGGAAAGCCGCTCTCAACGTGTGGCCACACCCCAGGAGCAATGGGCCCAGCGCCCATGCCACGTGAACCCAGAGGCCGCTAGTCCACGTCATCCGAGTTCAGCTGTTGACCACCGAGGGATGTCGCCAACTATCGGTCAGGACGATAAGTCGCTTTCGCTCTGGCCACGGCATCTACCCCCAGGGAACACATTATAAAACTGGCCCTGAGACTGGCAGGTAAGTCCCCGGGGGTTTGGGTTTGCTGCCTCGTGGGGAATAGGATTAGAAAGGGATGTACAGATCTCACCTGTCTCCTGCCCGGCCCCACCTAAGACCACTGAGGTAATGAATCCAGGCCCTGACTGAAGGAAGGCACCATCATATTAACCCCGTGGGCCTCTCCAGGATTCGGCACTGGCTGTAGGGACTGAGGGTGCAGAGGCGGCATGGTACTGCCCCCCAGCACAGGAGCCACAGGCAGGGGTGGTAGTATTTCAGGAGGCTGTTACTGCTTGTATTTTGTTTAATGGTCATGATCTTCCCTGCACTGTGCCTGTTATGAATATCTTACATTTTGTCCCTAATCTGAGTGGAGGGAATCTGTTCACGAACTGGGCACAGTGGTGGCCTCACTGCAAAACGAGTCTGAGTGCTGGGCCGACAGCGAGGTGCCATTGTCATTCTCCTCTGGACTTTCATGAAAAACTGACCTTATAAGCAGCTGGCTCCAAAGTTTGCCCACTTCTTGGACTCTTGAAACTCCTTAGCTGCTATTGCCTGTATCGCATTTGTGGTATTTGGTTGCAGTGCCCTCTCTGTACCTGACCCCAAGGGTATCACGGAAGAGAGGTGGACCAAGATTGTAAGGGTGCTGCAGGGTCTGTAGGGGTGG
>NW_021157687.1:0-1567 GCF_002837175.3 Physeter macrocephalus | reverse complement strand
CTTAACCACTGGACCGCCAGGGAAGTCCCTGTCTCCAGCCGTTATTTAATTGAGTGTCAAGTGTACACCAGAGGCTGGGTCCGCAGGGGGTCCACAAAGAAACTTCGTGCGGACAGACAGCCCAGGGGTCTCGTTTGAGGACTTCTCCCTGCAGACTTAGCAAACCAGCCAGGCTCCTAAGCCAATGACATTCTCCACCTTGTGTTCCGCTATAACCCCAGTGGCCGGCACCTAGCAGGGGCCCAGGAAGTTCGGGTGGGGTAGTAAGTGAGCCAGGGCAGTCTAAGGACCGGTCACGACCCCCAGCGCCACACTCCAGGCGTGCAGGATGCAGATGGCCCTTCTCTCCTCAAGAGGCAGTTTATTCCGTGTTATCATCCTCTCCTTTCCTTCCTCCGCCCACGGATGCCAGATGGGAGTGGAACGGCCGGTGCCATGTGGCCCCAGAAAAGCTGACTATCCTGGAGGCATTTTTGGCACAAAGGTGAAAGCAATGGCCTGGTCTCCCCGAGCTTCCAGGCTGGTTTGAAGATAAAGACGAAGACCCCCAGAGACGCGCACGTGGATGAGGAAGAACTGTCGTCGCTTTACGTATATCTCATCTCACTCCACAAAGCACGGGCAGCCGTTATCAGAGACACGCGCCCAACAAGACAAATGAGTGTCCGAGGAAATCCAGAGGAAGGGGAGTCTGGACAGAGCCACCGCATCAGGGGTCAGAGACACCACGTGTGGCTCTGAGCTTCCTGGCAGCCAAAGCAAAAAGGGGCAGCACATAGAATAAACTACAAGCCAGACCCCGAACCTCACTCCATCTGCCACCTGTGTCACTGTGACTTTAGTCCAGGCCACCAGCACCTCTACCCCAGATGCTCACACAAGCCTTCTAACTGAGGTCCCCGTGAACCCCTATAAATGTAAGTCTGATCGTATCGCTTTCCTGCTTACTCCCTGTGGACTCCCTTCTCAGTGAGGACAAAATTGCCAAGGCTGTAAAGGTCTCCGAAATCTGCTCCTAAGCCCCGCCCACTAGTCCCCTGTTCCGTTTCCTCAGCAGCTTATCGTGCATCAGCGTCTATGGCATGTTACGGAAACCAGAATGTCGTAACTGTTAGGGTGCAGGTGCCAGAAGCAGGGATCCGGGCTCACACCCTGGCTCTGTCACTCACTACCTGGGGCTGAAGTGTTGACACCACTGTCCTCCTCCCTCCCTGCATTTTCACCTTTGCTGGGGGAAGAGGGGGGACAGGGGACTTCCCAAGTCCTTGCCTGGGGGCTCACCATGTGGCTTGCTTGAACCGATGGGAGGGGGGCAGAAGGGACATTGTGGCCCCCTCCTCATCACCCCTTCCCCCCCTCCCTCCACCATCACTATTTTAATACATTGCCTCCCTGCTCCCTCCCCACAGAGGCTGGAGTAGGTACTGTGGTTCGCACCTCACTTCTGACACACTTGGGTCCTCACCGCACAGCCTGGGGCACAGGCAGGGCGTGCTGACCACTGAACAGACTGCACACCACTCTCCCCTTGAGAATTCATTCTCTCATCCGTTCACTCACTCATTCA
>NW_021157686.1:0-1568 GCF_002837175.3 Physeter macrocephalus | reverse complement strand
ATGGTTTATCACAGGATATTGAATATATTTCCCTGTGCTATACAGTAGGGTCTTGTTGTTTATGACCTGTTTTGAATTAATTTTTGTTAGTGGTGTAAGATAGGGGTCCAGTTTTATTCTTTATGTGGATATTCAGTTTTCTCAACGCCATTTATTGAAGATACTGTCCTTTCCCCCACGGTGTGATCCTGGCACCCTTGTCAAAAATTAGTTGACCATGTATATGTATTGTTTTTGTCTAGGCTCTGTATTTCACTGCCTTATGTGCCTGTTTTTATACTAGTACAGTACTGTTTAATCACTTTGTAATAAGCCTGAAAATCTGGTAATGTGATGTGTTCAGCTTTGTTCTTTCTCAGAATTGCTTTGACTCTTCAGGGTCTTTTGTGGTTCCAAATAAATTTTAGAAAAGTTTTTCTATTTCTGTGGACAGTGCCATTGGGATGTTGATAAGGATTGTGTTGACTCTAGTTAGCTTTGGGTAGTATGGACATTTTTGCAATATCAGTTGTTCCAATTCAAGAACATGGGATATATTTCCATTTATTTGTGTCTTCTTCAATCTTTTTTTCATCAGTGGCTTATAGTTTTTGTTGTCCAGATCTTTCACCTCCTGGGTTAAACTTATTTCTAAGTGTTTTATTGATTTTGATGCTATTATAAATGGGATTGCTTCCTTAATTTCTCATTCAGATAGTTCATTGTTAGTGTATAGAAACACAACTGATTTCTGTATGTTGATTTGGTATCCAGAGACTTTACCGAATTCATTTATTCTAGCAGTATCTTTTTTAGTGAAGTCTTTAGGGTTTTCTGTATAATACCATGTCAGATCCAAACAGGTACGTTTACCTTTTCCTTTCTGATGTGAATGGGTTCTATTTCTTTTTCTTGCCTAATTGTTCTGAGTAGGATTTTCAGGACTATATTGAATAGAAATGGCAAAAGTGGGATTCTTTGTCCTATTCCTGATCTTAGAGGAAAGGATTTTAACTTTTCACCATTGAGCACAATGTTAGCTGTGGAGTTGTTGTATATGGCCTTTCTTATGCTGAGGAATGTTCCTTCTGTTCCCAATTTATTGTGTGTTTTTATCATGAAAGCATGTTCTATTTTGCCAAATGTTTTTTTCTGTATCAATTGAGGTGATTATATGCTTTTTATCTTTGATTCTATTAATGTGGTATATCATACCTATTGATTTGTGTATGTTGAACTATCCTGAGATAAATCCTACTTGATCATGATGAATGATTCTTTTAATGTGCTATTGCAATGGAGACATATGCCTGTGATTCACTTAACCAAGTGATCAGATTTAGTGTTCCTTACGGTGAGACAAATAAGTATTATGTGTCCTGATTCAATGAAATAAGTTTACAATATCACCCTTGTAGCATTTTTTGCAAAAAATATATTAGCTGAATCTTTTAGTTGATAGATTGATCAGTCAGACAAATTAATTACAGGACATATTTTACATAGACCACTGGCCTGGCCTCTGGCAAAAACTCAATGCCATAAGAAAAAGAGAGGGTACAGTTCTGTATTAAAAGAGACTAAAGGAA
>NW_021157685.1:0-1568 GCF_002837175.3 Physeter macrocephalus | reverse complement strand
CTATCAAACAACCACTGGCAGTTTTTACAAAACCAGAAAAAAAAATTCACCATTTATATGGAAACCCCGAATAGCCAAAGCAATCTTGAGAACGAAAAACGGAGCTGGAAGAAGCAGGCTCCCTGATTTCAGGTTATACTACAAACCTACAGTAATCAAGACAGTATGGTACTGGCACAAAAACAGAAATATAGATAAATGGAACAGGATAGAATGCCCAGAGATAAACCCACACACATATGGTCTCCTTATCTTTGATAAAGGAGGCAAGAATATACAGTTGAGAAAAGACAGCCTCTTCAATAAGTGGTGCTGAGCAAACTGGACAGGTACATATAAATGTATGATTTTAGAGCACTCCCTAACATCAAACACAAAAATAAGCTCAAAATGGATTAAAGACCCAAATGTAAGGCCATAAACTATCATAATCTTAGAGGAAAACATAGGCAGAACATTCTATGACATAAATAACAGCAAGATCCTTTTTGACCCACCTCCTTGAGAAATGGAAGTAAAAACAAAAATAAACAAAAGGGACCTAATGAAACTAAAAAGTTTTTGTGAAGCAAAGGAAACCATAAAGAAGACCGAAAGACACCCCTCCGAAAGGGAGAAAATATTTGCAAATGAAGCAACTGACAATGGATTAATGTCAAAGTTCTACAAGCAACTCATGCACCTCAATAACAAAAAAACAAACAACCCAATACAAAAATGGGCAGAAGACCTAAATAGACATTTCTCCAAAGAAGATATACAGATTGCCAACAAACACATGAAAGAATGCTCAGCATCATTAATTATTAGAGAAATGCAAATCAAATCTACAATGAGATATCATCTCACACCGGTCAGAATGGCCATCATCAAAAAATCTAGAAAGAATAAATACTGGAGAGGGTGTGGAGAAAAAGGAACACTCTTGCACTGTTGGTCTGAATATAAATTGATACAGCCACTGTGGAGAACAGTACGGAGGTTCCTTAAAAAACTACAAATAGAAATACCATACGACCCAGCAATCCCACTATTGGGCATATACCCTGAGAAAAACATAATTCAAAAAGAATCATGTACCAAAATGTTCATTGCAGCTCTATTTACGATAGCCAGGACATGGAAGCAACCTAAGTGTCCATCAACAGAAGAATGGATAAAGAAGATGTGGCACATATATACAATGGAATATTACTCAGCCATAAAGAGAAATGAAACAGTTATTTGTAGTGAGGTGGATGGACCTGGAGTCTATCATACAGATTGAAGTAAGTCAGAAGGAGAAAAACAGATACCTTATGCTAACACATATATATGGAATTTAAGAAAAAAAAAGTCATGAAGAGCCTAGGCGTAGGACAGGAATAAAACACAGACCTACTAGAGCATGGATTGAGGATATTGGGAGGGGGAAGGGTAAGATTTAACGAAGTGAGAGAGTGGCATGGACATATATACACTACGAAACGTAGGGCGGATAGCTAGTGGGAAGCAGCCCAATGGCACAGGGAGATGAGCCAGGTGGTTTGTGACCACCTAGAGGGGTGGGATAGGGAGGGTGGGAGGGA
>NW_021157684.1:0-1569 GCF_002837175.3 Physeter macrocephalus | reverse complement strand
ATCGGCAGGCGGACTCTCAACCACTGCGCCACCAGGGAAGCCCTCTGTTCCTCTTAATGTAGTACTACAGTGCATATTCAGTGTTTCCATTATTGTGACAATAACAAATGGTCATGCAGAGCCAAGTATACTATGATATGATCATAGGTAAGGAGAGGTGGAAATGGTTTGCTCTCAGCCTGACCCCATGGCTGTTTAGTCCGTGACCAAAATGTGGCTGGCAGGGCTCACCCTCAGTGGGTGGTGTGTCTGTTATTGATGTTGATGGTATTAATCTGGGCAGCATATGGGTGTCTCCTGTGTGCCAGCTGCTCTGCTGAGTGTTGGTCTTAGAAAGATAAATAAGGCTTGACTCAGCCCATGCAGTGCCTGGTGAAAGGAGACTTGTGTTGGGTGTCAGTTTCCTCGTGGGGCAACACAGATTAGAGCCACTGCAGGAAGTGTGGATCTTAATTCCAAGGGGGACATTTGAGCTGGGGCTTGATGCCTGGGGCCAAGTGTGCCCAGAAGGCTGGATCACCAGGCCTGGAGGGTAGTGTGAGCAAAAGTGTGACACAGGGAGAGAATCTGAGGCGGGCCGGGAGTTTTGTGGGCTGGAAAGGAGGATGTCTGGGACTGGCCACAGGAGATGAGGCTGGAGTGGTGGGTGGGACAGGACGAGGCTGGGTCTTGAAGGGCTTGCTAATCCCTGCTGAGAAGTTGGAATTTAGCCTCTAGGCAGCAAGGTGCTAAAGGATTTCTTTTTTCTTGTCTTCCTCCCTTCCTTCCCTCCTCCTCACTCTTCTCCCTTCCTTCCTTTAAATAATTTAAAATTATATAATATTTGACACGTGTAAAATAAGTGTAAATTATAAAGCAAACCAATAAAGTGAACACCTTTGAACTCACCATTAATTTAACAATGAAAACTTTGCCCATACAATTAAATCTACCTCATACTCTTTGATGTCTGTCGAGACTTGCCTTTTCCACTCGGCATTGTATTTCCAAGATCCATCGTGCTGGGGAGGCTGTGGGACATTCATTCACCGCTGTCTAACAGTTCATCATGGGGAGGTACCACTTGGAGGATTCTTTTCTTTAAGATTTATTTTTATTATTTATTTATTTAATTTATGTTTGGCTGCATCAGGTCTTAGTTGCGGCACGTGGGGTCGATCTTCGCTGAGGTGTGCGGGATCTTTCATTCCGGTGCATGGGCTGTAGTTTGCGGCACACAGCCTCTCTAGTTGAGGTGCTTGAGCTTAGTAGTTGGGACGTGCGGGCTTAGTTGCCCCGCAGTATGTGGGATCTTAGTTCCCCAACCAGGGATCGAACCTGTGTCCCCTGCCATTGTAAGGTGGATTCTTTACCACTGGACCAGCAGGGAAGTCCCTACTTGGAGGATTTTAATCAGCGATGGAAGTGATGAAATTTGCTTTGTAGCAAGATCACTCTGGCAGGTTTTGCTATTCTTTTTAATCTAAAATCTAAAAATCTTATGGGACTTCCCTGGCCGTCCAGTGGTTAAGACTCCGTGCTGCCAATGCAGTGGGCACGGGTTTGATCCCTGCTCAGGGAACTAGGATC
>NW_021157683.1:0-1569 GCF_002837175.3 Physeter macrocephalus | reverse complement strand
ATGTAAATTGGTACAGCCACTATGGAGAACAGTATGGAGGTTCCTAAAAGAAACTAAAAATAGAACTACCAGATGACCCAGCAATCCCACTCCTAGGCGTATACCCGGAGAAAACCATAATTCGAAAAGAAACAGTTTTTGTGTTTGGAGAACATTAAAGTTTGGAGAAGATTGATTTTTTCCCCACAGCTGTTGTAAAAGAAGCCTGTGGCCAGTTTTGTTTGCAATAGAGAGCTCTGTTTACTAATTTCAGAATTGATGAAAGAATCAGAGACTTTTGCAACTGTAGGAGACCTTAGAAGTTATCTAGACAAATAGCTCAAAGTTTTCCATACAGATGCTCATCTCATTTTTCCTTAAACACCTCCAGTGATAGAATATTCTCTGCCTCCTGGGGCACCACATTTCATTTTAAGAGCTCCTGCTAATTCTATCTTTCAATCGAGTCTAAACCTATATCTGTAATTTCTATCCCATCACTCCCTTTTCTTTCCTTATCCAAATGACAGCCCAAATCTTCATTTTTTTCTGGCCCTGGTTTCCTCAATTCTTTCTTATATAACGTGATTCTGGGTTATTTTGTCATTCTGATGGGTTTTCACAGTATATTCTTCATTTAAAAAATGTTCGTCCTTAAGTCTGTGGCTCCAAACCAAAGACAGTGCTCAAAGAACTGTTAGTAAACTGCAAAATGAAATAGTATTGTTGTCTTCCTTGATCCATACACCATGTTTATGTGAATAATATGGACAAAGACTGAATATGATGATTTTATGCAAATATTCAGAGGACTAATAAAAACTCTGGATATTAAAATAGACATATTAGGGATTTGGGAACTGGAAAAAGAGATTGATAGAATCAAGAAGTAAATTGTCAAGAAATTTGAGAAGGAGGCTGCTGAGATGGAGAAGGTCTTCCTCATGTACCTACTTTAGTCTTGGGAAAATGGCTGTGAGTATAGTATCACCATTAACATCTCTTTGTCGAAATTGGAGACCTGCAAACACTATGTGAGCCCTCGGACATAGACAATTATTATTAAGTCTGATTACAGATACTTCATTTTTATTGCATTTATGCCTGGTACTTCAAGGAATATTATTCTAGTTTACACATTTTAAAACAATGATAGCTGCTGTTAGCAAATATATTCTACCAAGCCACTCTAGAGCCTCACAAGATATGAGGAAATTGTCAAAAGAGTCAGCAATTACTTTTAAAAAGATAACTACAATACATACAGGTAACATTTATGTCAATTTTCTTTTTAAATTTTGACAAAATGCTGGAGGTAAGTTCTGACATGCTTTCACTCATGAGATGAGTTTTGGATTACATCACATCACCAACTTAACTTACAAAATCTACTATATATTCCTCCAGAATATCTTTAAACTTGGAATAAGTCATTCCCATGGGCTTTATGGAGACTAGTGTTCTAAGATCAAGCATAATGCTTACCTTTGGTCCAGTCAAAAGGTCAACTGAAGTGAAGTCTGCTACATAACATCATGACAGGTAAGTATAGTTAGTTCACCAGGAGACAATATGAGATTTACCACTGAG
>NW_021157682.1:0-1569 GCF_002837175.3 Physeter macrocephalus | reverse complement strand
AAGATGATTTTTAATGGCTGCATCTTATGGATGTACGAGTTCTTATTTAACCAGTCCACTACTTGGAGGGAAAGAGATTTAGAAAGTTTCTGTAACGTTTCTGTATTATAAATTAAATACTGAGATGTTGTATAGAAAAAGTATATATAAGTGAGTGATGATGACCTTATAATTGTTTTCTCTACTATTTAATATTTTTTAAAAGCCTAGTCAATTGATCCACCTAGGGCGTGATGCATAAACTAGCGTGCGTCATTCACCTGTTAGAGATATCCGCTTCTAGAGAGGAGCTTGCAAACAATGAATTAAAAGGTGGTAGCTTGCTGGGTAAAGTAATCTTGGTTGTAGGTTTTTCTCCTTCATCACTCTAAATATGTCCTGCCACTCCCTTCTGGCTTGCAGAATTTCTGCTGAAAGATCAGCTGTTAAGTTTATGGGGATTCCCTTGTGTGGTATTTGTTGTTTTCCTATTGCTGCTTTTAATATATTTTCTGTGTATTTAATTCTTGATAATTTAATATTTGTCTTGGCGTGTTTCTCCTTGAATTTATCCTGTTTGGGACTCTGAGCTTCCTGGACCTGATTAACTATTTCTTTTCCCATATTAGGGAAGTTTTCAACTATAATCTTTTCTGATATTCTCTCATTCCCTTTCTTTTTCTCTTCCTATTCTGGGACCCCTAGAATTCGAATGTTGGGTCGTTTAATGTTGTCCCAGAGGTCTCTGAGACCGTCCTCAATTCTTTTCATTCTTTTTTCTTTATTCTGCTCTGCAGTCATTATTTCCACTATTTTATCTTCCAGGTCACTTATCCGTTCTTCTGCCTCAGTTATTCTGCTGTTGATTCCTTCTAGAGAATTTTTAATGTCATCTGTTGTGTTGTTCCTCAGTGTAACTATTTCTTTTCCCATATTAGGGAAGTTTTCAACTATAATCTTTTCTGATATTCTCTCATTCCCTTTCTTTTTCTCTTCCTATTCTGGGACCCCTAGAATTCGAATGTTGGGTCGTTTAATGTTGTCCCAGAGGTCTCTGAGACCGTCCTCAATTCTTTTCATTCTTTTTTCTTTATTCTGCTCTGCAGTCGTTATTTCCACTATTTTATCTTCCAGGTCACTTATCCGTTCTTCTGCCTCAGTTATTCTGCTGTTGATTCCTTCTAGAGAATTTTTAATGTCATCTATTCTGTTGTTCCTCAGTGTTTGTTTGCTCTTCAGTTCTTCTAGGTCCTTGAGTTTGTTTGCTCTTTAGTTCTTCTAGGTGCTTGTTAAACGTTTCTTGTATTTTCTCCATTCTAGTCCCAAGATTTTGGATCATCTTTACTATCATTACTGTGAATTCTTTTTCAGGGGAGACTGCCTATTTTCTTTTCATTTGTTTGGTCTGGGTTTTTACCTTGCTCCTCCATCTGCTGTGTGTTTCTCTGTTTTTTCATTTTTCTAAACTTACTGTGTTTGGGGTCTCCTTTTCGCAGGCTGCAGGTTCGTAGTTCCCTTTGTTTTTGGTGCCTGTCCCCAGTGGCTAAGGTTGGTTCAGTGGGTTATGTAGGCTCCCTGGGGGATGGGACT
>NW_021157681.1:0-1570 GCF_002837175.3 Physeter macrocephalus | reverse complement strand
CACACACACACACACACACAATATATATATATCTTTGGAGGTTTAAAAGGAAGTAGTGTAATGGGCAGGACAAAGTCTCCAGCTTCCCTCAGATTCCTCTGGCCAGCTTCTCTGCACATTCTCCAAGTTGCAGATGCTGGTAACAGGAAAGAGGAGGCCAAATACCAGGGCTGGGATGTCTCCAGCAGCAAGATAGGAATTCAGGTGGACTGGTACCCAACGGTCCAGACTTCTAATAGAATTGTCAGATCATGTATTTGTGTTGTTTAAGCCACCAGGTTTGAGGTAGCTACCTACAGCAGCATTCGGAAACTAACACAGGGTGACGTGGGGATGCCTGGAGGCTAAGCCACTCTGCTGAGCCTGTAGCAGGCAGAGAAGGCTTCACTGGATGTAGAGGCATGAACTCCATGCTCACAAGGTCTTGTTCCCTTGAATAGATGGTGCAGAGGTCAGACGACAGCACAGACCAGGACCAGAAATCTTTCCGCAGGGTTTGTGGACTGTGTGAACCACTTGAGCTACTTATTCAACCCCAGGGAGAGCTGGTGTCCCTCAAGAACGACAGCCACAGGACGGCTTCTCCACCCTGGAGGGCGGCAGGTGCTCAGAACTCGGAAAATCTGTGGTTGTAATGGATCTTGTGAGTGGATTCACAGCTGCTCTGCTAATTGAGATTTTTCTAAAAGAATATGGTAATTGTTGCAGAATTGTGCTTGTCAGAGCAAGCTCACAAAAGAGATGGGTTTTCGGCTGTGTTTTGGCCAGGATGGGAGTGGCAGGTAGGGAGGTGGGAACCCGGCTTCACGGCGTCAAGGATGGGAGGAGAGGAGACTTTCAGAGACGGATGGCAGGAGTCCATCTCTAGAAATCTCCATAGGGTTTCAGGTTTTCTCAGAGTTTGGTTTTATCTTGGGGAAAATATGACAAAATGAGTGTACTGGTGATAGAAGATGGAAGAATTCATAATCAGAAGGGTCAGGTCTCAGCAAAAAATGTCAAAGATCCAGTTTCTTTCTTCTTAGACTGGTTTTTTGCTTCTCCCACTCTGCCTGTCTGTTAAGTCCCAACATTCTAGGTTGAGGTTTGACAGCTGCTCCAGGATCTTGCAGTTTATTTTTTTGTTTGCTTTGCTCAAATTCATACTCGGCTTTGTACTACAAAGGACAAACCTGTGGGTCTGAGTATCCCCACTGGGGTTTCACTGACCTGAAACTTGGGAGCCCCATGAAGCTGCAATGACAGGAAAAATGTCCAGGGATAAAACTGTGGGAAAACCTGAACATTAAGGGTTCCAAGATGATCTTTGCCTTGTGCTGTTTTACTAGGTAAAGAGCAATCAACCCTGAGTAGACAATGGATATTTAACCCTCAGATTATATGTATCTCTCAACCCTACACACCTACAGTTACACCTTTTGAGGGAGGGCACTTTTAGAGATGTATAGATTAATTTCTTTTTTATTAACATCTTTATTGGAGTGTAATTGCTTTACAATGGTGTGTTAGTTTCCACTTTACAACAAAGTGAATCAGCTATACATATACATATATACCCACACCTCCTCCC
>NW_021157680.1:0-1571 GCF_002837175.3 Physeter macrocephalus | reverse complement strand
TAGTAGTGTGTATATGTTAATCCCAAACTCCTAATTTATCCCTCCCCTGCAAACCCGGATAGTTTGATGTGCGGAAAACCCACACACCTGGTGTCAGAAGTGTAACAGTGTTGTAGTGGAGTATTGAGAGTATAAGAGACACGCAGGAGGAGTGCATGTTTTATTTTACACTGACGATGTCAGATTTTTCTGCATGAAGCTTGCCTTGGTCAGCTTAGACTAAATTATTCTGTGTAACAGGCAATCTCAATCACAAAGGGTTATTTCTCGCTCATATTACTTGTTCATTATTCAACTCTGTTCCATGTCTTCATTCTTAGACTCAGGCTATAGAGGCAGAACCTCTCTGGGGCACGTTTGCCTTCTGGGAGAGGAAAAGAACAATGAGGAACCACTCAATGGCTCTCAAAGCTTTATGATGTACATCACTTCCATTGGGAAATGAAGTCACATTCAACGCGGACATCAGTGGGGCAGGAGGTATACTCTTCCTATAGGGAAGAGCACCAGGAAGGGGCAGT
The DNA here is from genome assembly GCF_002837175.3 of Physeter macrocephalus. Classification (NCBI taxonomy): domain Eukaryota; kingdom Metazoa; phylum Chordata; class Mammalia; order Artiodactyla; family Physeteridae; genus Physeter; species Physeter macrocephalus. The sequence goes on along the minus strand of NW_021157680.1, from coordinate 1,050 downwards.
GTAGGGGGGGTAGCAAATATTTTTAAACAAACAGTAATCTACCCACATAGCAGTTTCATATTTTGAATATGCTATGGCTGTAAATATACTAATGTTTACGTAATAATAAACGAAGTATTGCAGATTTTGCTGTACATTAAATCCATATGACTCTTGTCTATCTACCTACCCTTTGCATAACCTTCAATGCCCACATCAAGTATCACCTCCTCCATGCAGCCTTCTTTACTGATCACAGCATTTATTGCCTCTACAATTCATTCTGCTACTCTTGCCAGCCTTTATCGGCTGCTGTTCTATATGTGTCTTATCTCCCCTAGTAGACAGGGAGTCTTGAGAACAGGGACTCCGTTGTATAATCCACTGGGGATCTCAATCTCTTCATGGAAAGTCCTCAGTACGTTCTTATGGAGACAAGTTAAATACTTTAGCATGGAATTTTATTTTTAGGGAGTAGTCCTCCATGCTAATGTGACACAATTCTCATTTTGACAGATGGAAAAACTGAGGCTTCAAGAAGTTTAGGGCACAGTCACAATCAGGACTGGCCTCCCAGACTCCGGAGACCACCCCAGCACTCTTATCCCCCAAGCTGCCTCTCGCTGCTCCATGGTGTGCATGTCTAAAACATGTTTAATCTTTATGAATCATTTCTGAGACCCATGTTCAGGTCTGTCTATGGTCTGTATCACTGAGGTAAGGTAAATGGCATCCACTAGAAGGTCAGCTGCTGAATATATTGGGTTAAAGGAGCTAAGGAAGTAAATCACTCGGTAAGTGAACTTCGAAAGGCTAAGATGTTAAACTCCAAGCCAACCAGGATTTAATTTATTTGTTCCTGAGGTCAATGCCATTTTTATTGCATGCTAATAAAAGCCTGAGCTCTGTTGCCAAGATTCAAAAGAAATCCTAGTTGTCATTTTTCCCTCCGTTGGTAATAATGGAGATTGTCAAATTCAGGAAGCCTAGAAGAAAAGGAATAGCGGAGAAAACGCAGAGCATTTCTCCCCTCCCCTGGTCTTTCACCTCTGCATTCAGGATGGATGGAGT
>NW_021157679.1:0-1571 GCF_002837175.3 Physeter macrocephalus | reverse complement strand
AAAAAAAAAAGAATTCTTCGGCCTACAGGTGATTCATCAGTGTACTCAAAGCCATTTGAGTAGATGAAGCAACCTAGATAGGAAGCATGTACAGAGAAGAGAAGAGGGCAAAGGCCAAGTCTAGAACCCTTCTGTATTTAGAAGCTAGGAAGAAAAGAAGGACTAAACAAAAAAAGAAGAGAAATAGCTGCCTATAAAATAAGGGCAACAACTGGAGAATGTACTATCCTGAAGCCATCTACAAGTTATAGGACCCAGACTTTGAGCCTTGGCTTCCTCATCTGTAAAACAGAATTTGTGGGTACTGAATGCAATTATATATGTAAAGTGCCTACCAGGAAACCTAGCCATACTAAATATTCAGTAGACTCTAATAGTTGGCAAAATTTAGAATGCTGTTTATATGCATGACTATTGGGCTATATTCATATTGGAGTTAAGATAAGCAAAGGTGAATGTGTTCATATATTAATGTTATCTGAAGTCACAAAGTGGCAATAGTAGGATTCGCACAAAATAACAGATAATCTATAGGTAATTGACCTTCATTTTAGAGTGTTGTGTGTGTATTCAAATGACATATCTAATGACTAAGTATATAAAAAAGTTATTTTCTAGACCATCTTAGAAGAAAGAAATCTTCCTAAATAGAGATTTATGTGTGTGAAGGTTGGGGAGAAGTGAATAAAATGAGTATTTACTGAGTGCTTACTATGTGTCATGCACTACAACAGATGATTCAGATTTACTTAGACATAAAACTTCATAAAACATTATGTGATATTATTAATATGTTCAATTTACTAATGGGTGTTTTAAAAATTTGGGTAAAAGCAATAATCAATCAGAGATTTTAATTACCTATCAGTTTCTTATTTTGTTCTCTTGAATTAAAATTAATAATCATAAAAGCTACTGTTTATTGATTATCTACTATGCTCAAGGCACTGGAGCTCATAATTTACATGTATTTTTTCATTTTCAAAACAGCCCCCCAGAAGAATAGGTATTATTATCACCATTTTATAGAAGATATACTTGAGACCCAATGGATTTATGTAAGTTGTTTAAAAAATATAGCTAATACATCACAAAATAAAAGACTGTGGACTCTGGTGTTTCTCATTAAAAAGCCCTCGTTCTATCCACTACACCAGACTATCACCATAATATTTTGACATTTATTCTTCATGTTCAACCTTCCTAATATTTTCATCTATATTTTTAAGCAAATAGCTCCTGTTTAAACAGTTCATTTCAAAATATATTAGAATAAGGAAGGACACATCTAGTTCTATGTTACTTTACACATTTACAAGATTTACAAATCCTTTATAAGAGTTAAGCCAAGATTCAAAACGAAACAAAACACGCAAACAAAACTCTAGAATTTCGGAGTCTAATGCTTACCAGGGGACAACTTGCTTCTAATGCTGTCAATGTACAATATGGGGGCAGGCAGTGTCAGCAGATAGTGTGTGAGGCAGCCAGGTTGTATGACAGCCAGTAAAGGAAGTGAATCTACTCTGTTGTGGACTGAATGTTTGTGTCTCTCCTAAAATTCACATATT
>NW_021157678.1:0-1572 GCF_002837175.3 Physeter macrocephalus | reverse complement strand
TTTTTTTTTGAAGAATTCTCCAGTTCCTTGATTTTCTTCAGTTTCATTGTGTTTTATATGCCTTGTTATAATCTGTTTACTATCTAGTGAGTCCCACTAGATAGTAGGTCTTCCGGAGCCCTGCAATTCCCGAAAATGATCTTACAAGGCACTTTTTCATTTATCTCTTTGGTTTTTACTATCTAGTCATTTGATTGAATTAAAGTCTCCATATTCTCCTTAAGCTTTTAAATATCCCCTTAATTTCTACATGTGTTCAGCCAACTTGGGAAGGTTATAGCACAATCCCATAATGAATAATTTAGTGGAAAGCTACTCACACCTCTTATTTGACTTAAATGAACTGGTTGAATCTTTTCTCCCCTGTGTAAAATATAAGCAAATTATCTATGGCAGGTGTACTCAGTTTTTCCATGTTAGACAGAATTTCTCAGTTTCCTTCTGGTAGGTTTTTATCTCTATTATTAATTCATATGTGCTGGCTAAATAGATAAAACAAAGTGTGGGTTGAAAATCTTATTTCCCACATATATAAAAACATAGTTTCTATTTGAGGGAAAACAAAAAACAAAACCTCCTCAATCTATTTGAGGGAAATGGTAAAATCTGGAAAAGTATTATCTAGACACCATATATTTAACAAGATTGCTAAATTTTCTGTTTTTATAAATATAACCTTCTTTTAGAACTACTAAATTTAGAATTATTGAAAATAATTATTAGTCCAGATTCTTAAAGAATTTAAATATTTGTACCATTTGTTAAGCTTCTACAGTGTGCTGGATCTGTCCTAGTAGCAACTTTGTATATCATCTTTAACTTTGACAACAAATCCACAAAGTAAATATTATCTGCATATCCTAGATGTAGAAACCGAAGCCCTAGAGGTTAAGTATCGCTGTTGTCACACTGCAATGGATGATGCAGTGTATGTGATTCAGTGAAGATTTAAAGCTACATTTCTGAATGCAGAGCTCTTTCTTTTCAACATTTGATGGTTTCTACTGAATTCATGAAGATGAGAAAACTAGCACACTTAGATTTACTGTACCCATATTCCCTGCTTTTCTAACATCTATTTTAGATAGGTGTTAGGGGTGGGTTGGAGGACTTCAGATTTTAAAATAGATGAATATCTTTTCTTAGCAGACTTAATTTTTTTGGACAGTTTTAAACTTAAAGAAAAATTGAGCATATGGTACAGAGTTCATATATATGCCCCTGTTTTCCCATGGTTTCCACTATTATTAACATTTATATTAGTATGGCATATTTATTACAATTGAGGAGCCAGTATTGATGCATTATTATTGACTAAGTCCATAGTTTATTCATATTTCCTTTGTTTTTACCTATTGTTTCATTTCTGTTCCAGGATGCCACCTAGGTTATCATATTACATTTACTTGTTATGTCTCCTTAGGCTCCACTTGCTGTGACAGTTTCTCAGATTCTCTTTGTTATTGAAGACCTTTACAGTTTTAAGGACTCCGGGTCATTATATATTGTAGGATGTCCCTCTACTGGAATTTGTCTGGTGTGTTTCTCATGATTAGACCGGGAGGATGGGTT
>NW_021157677.1:0-1572 GCF_002837175.3 Physeter macrocephalus | reverse complement strand
GCGCAGGAGTGGGCCAAGGATGTTGTGAGTGACGCCGGCGGAACCTGAGTCGCAAAGCGTTCTCACGCTAAGCTCCGCCCCTTCCTAGGCTCCGCCCCTAGAGGTGGAGGCCTCTGTGTTGCCCAGTAGCCCCGGCTGTGGTGGGTTGTTTACTCTAGAGAAATACTTTCATCGACCTCAAGGGGCGGAGCAATCGTGCCGCTCTAGGACTAGGCTTCCTGGGTCGAGTTCCTGGCTTTCCTTGTGTTGACCTCAGATACGGAAAACCTTAACCGGGAAACTGATTCAAGTTCAAGTCCCACCAGTGGAGCGCTGCACCAGGACAGTGAGATGTAGTTCCCTCGTCCCCTGAGACCTCTCCCTGGAAGTGACCTTTTAACTTCTTTTGGTCCAACAGTGAGGTGAATTTTTGGATGACATCCTTAAGCCTCTCCTTGCCTGTGATGTCAATGACTGTCAGATCCCTGAAGGTGGTTGCCAAGAGAAGGTGTGGCTCGACTGCCTAACAAGTGTTAATAGGAGAAAACATCCAATAATGATTCTGGAATAGGTAATACTTTCCTATGGTTTCAGAGGAAGGTGAAACATTTCCCTCCCTGTCCTTTAACCACGTGATTGCTCACTTTGTCCCTTCTTACAAAATAGCTTATATGTTCTCATTTTGAGGGCCACATAGCATTCCTTTGTACTGAATTCCATTTAAATCAGGCTTCCCTCGATGGGCGTTCAAGCTAGTGATTTGTGAATTGGCAGACACTGGCCTTCTCTGGCCAAATGGTGTAAAACGCAGATTCTTTGCTGCATCCCAGAACCACTGCTCAGAATTCCTGGAGTCATGGGTGTAGGAATTCTCCTTAAGCACCTCCACAAAGATTCTGTTTTGTGAGAAAGTTTAAGATCACTGCATTGGTTTTCATTCAGCATTTGAGGGGTTCAGGAATAGGGCGGTTTATGGTTGAGGTCACATCCCAGCCTGTTAGTGACAAAGTCATGAAGGGAACTCAAACTTCCTGGGCCTTCCTTGAGGGGTTTCCCCTACACTCCTGGTCTGCATCCGCTCTCCTGGATGCATTTCCGGTGTTTCAGCCACGGGCCAAGAAATTCCCCTGCTTAGGTCAGGATGCTGGCTGGGGGAACTTACAGGGGCTGTACACTGGCATAGGGAGCCCTGCCAGGAAACTGAGTTCTCATGGGGTGAATGTGGTTGCCACTGGCACCTTCCTCTATGTTCCCAGGTGATGGGAGCCGTTGCTGTGCGCCTGTTGTTTGGACAGAGGGCGGGGTGGGGAGATGTTGGGGAGCTTGCAGGAAACAACTACTTTTGTCCTGGAGAATTCTGTTGGCGAAGCTTGAATATCCCATGGTCGGGGAATGTTCAGTGGGGGCTCCATTCAGGAGAGTGAGTGTGAACATGCTCTGTTTTAGGGGCCAGAAGGAGGAAGCCAAACTTGGCCAGGACACAGGGTGGGGCTCGGGGCTGTTGGCCTGGCCAGGGATGGGGCCCTGAACGTGGTGGCTCCTGTCCCAGCCTGGTGCCACCTCTTGTCCACGTCTCTCCTGACCTCAATAGTC
>NW_021157676.1:0-1572 GCF_002837175.3 Physeter macrocephalus | reverse complement strand
GCCAGTCTTGCTTGGCTCTGGTTTGAACCAAGTGCTGTGGATATTACAGACCAGACTCCCGCGTGTTGAACCCCTGGTTTGTGCCACAGCCACCTCGACGATCTCATTTAATCAGCGCAACAGCTCTGTGGCCTGGGGACTCCTGTGATGATCCCTGTTTATCCAATGAGGAGACCCAGATGCAGAGACTCTATGTCACTTGTTTCTGGTCCCGGAGCTGCGACGGGGCAGTGGGTCAGTCACCCCAGAACCCACACTGAGCCACCAGGATCCAAGATCTTGGAAGAAGCAGCTGCCTGAGGACTGGGAGCTGAGGGGCGTTTTTAACCCACTGGACACGTCAGCCCTCAGGCAGGCCTGAGCCCCCTTGCCCTGGGTGCTTGCTAGAGAGGAAACCTCCCTGGCAGGAGTGATTCTCCAAACACAGCACCGCAGATGAGCAAAGGACGCCTGGATTTAGTAAAGCAAAACTCACCGTGTTTATATCTCCTCCCGAACCCCAGGGTTGGGTGTGAACAGTGACCCCCACTTAGCGACAGAGACACCCAGCCTGCTTGGCTGGCACGATCTTCTCAGGTTACTCAAAAACTATTCTGTGTGTGACACCTTAGATGTTTGTTTTGCTTTCAAGCTGAGTACAGTTTGGGGGACAGATTATTTTATAGCCCTCACAGGTAAATGCCATTTTCCCATTAATGCAAGGTAATCTGCTGTCGGAACCGTCCTGCAAGGCTCCTCCCTGTGTGCTGGGTCCCTTCTTCCTGCCTGAATCTGCTCAGCTATAGAAAGATTCCCCCTTGGCTTCGAAAAAAATCAAGTTGATATTTTGCCGAATTTGAATAGCAACCAGAAAAGAAGGTCAAGTTTTAAAAGAAGCAGCAGGGGAGGGGATTGTAATTAAATCCGCTCTGGGCTGGGTACGGATGATTCATCTCACATAACATTCTGGAAACCACGTGACCGAAGGTATTTTTCTAAATAACCTCAAGTGCTAGTCAAGTTATTCTTTAAATTGTATGCCAGCGACATCTCCGAACTGGTGTTTTGCTTGGCAGGCGCTGAGCCTCTGCCACAGCCCGGATTTTCCTGCAGGCAGAGGCCGGCCTTGTTTTGACAGTTGTTTCTGCTGCTTTCCACTTCTGCCTGGAAGGATGACACAGCCGCACAGGCCCGGGGAGGGAGGCGCATGCTGGGCTTCAGAAAGACAAAGGCACCTCTGCTTGGGTCGGAGGAGCTGGTCAGGGCCCTCAGTGTGGGTGGGAAGAAGCCTTAGGTCTTTTCCAAATGATGGCACTGCTGAAATTCCTCTTCCAGGAAGCTTCGACTGAAACAGAGAGGAGCCCCCAGGCAGCTGTCTGCTCAGAACCTCCTCTACCAGCAAGCGACCCCGCCCACCGCACCACTCCTGCCATCCAAAGGGTTCCAGAGGTTTCTCTGGTTAGTATATGGTGATGCAGCTCTAGGTAGGTCCTGGGCTAGCAGCCTGAGCCTAGCTGAGCCCATCAGAATCCTTTCTTTCTTTATTTTTTTAAATTGAAGTATAGTTAATTTACAATGTTGTGTTAGTTTCTG
>NW_021157675.1:0-1573 GCF_002837175.3 Physeter macrocephalus | reverse complement strand
TAACAAATTCAATAAAGACTTTAAAAATGGTCCACATCAAAAAAGAAAAAAAAAAAAGTTCCTACTTGGTAGTTTGGAGAGTGAGTTCACATGAATGAAGAGACACATGTCACATGAAGCGACACTTTTGTAAAAGTGTCCTGGTGGTTCTTGGGGCCTCTCTTGTGAAAGGGAGCGGCAAAAGCAAACGATGCTTCTCGGATGTTCTCCTCTTTCTAGGGTCGGTTCTGCTGCAGGGAGGGTGTGGGGCAGGCAGTGGTGGGAGAGGCCTAGAGGCTCGGGGTCTACCTTCCTGCCTCAAATGCAGGGTGCCCACCGCATGGTCTCTAGTGGAAGGCACACCTTCAGGCAGCCACTGGCTCTAACTGAGACCCCCTGAGCCTCTGTGTCCTAAGACTGGCACTTGCTGTCGAGCTGTGCCCTCTGAAGCAAAGGCACAGCCAGAGTGTGTTACACCTGCCAGGTCACAGCCCTTTGCAAATATTCACTGAAACAGTGCCTTTGCTGGTGAAGATGTCTTCGCTTTTGTGCTGACACGTGGTGGGCAGGGGCAGGCTGGCATTCGGCTTCAGGTTGCTGGGATGTGGCAGGGCTGGCGTGAGGCGCGGGGCCTGCTTGGTGACTCCGTGCTCACATCTGCTGCGTTCCTGTTTTGTCCGGAAATGTCAGCTTATAGAGTTTTATTTTGAAACTGGTTAACACAGGTTTATTTCATTAATTCAATAAAGACTTGAGTGCTTACGGTATACCAGGGACCGTGCTAGGCTGCAGCAACCAGACCCTGCGCTCACGGGCTTGTGGTCTGGTGGCAGTTTCCTGCCCTCGCTCATATGGCAATTGAAAGTTTGTGGCTGCTTGGGGTTTGGGGGGTAGCTTATAAGTGACTCAGTTACTAAGCAGATTTCAACAGGTAAAGACTCCTCCTTAACGCCTGGCTCCTCTGGCCTTGCCTGGTGAGTCTGACGATACCTCATCACGTCCCTGTGGGCACCTTACAAGCCAGGAGCCATATGACTTGCACGTTCGAGATACCTGCCTCATAGGACCACAAGCATTCGGTGAAAGAATGTTTTTCAAGTACAGCAGATAAGTGGAAAATGCGTAGAGCAGACCAGTGCATACAGTATGCTGCTGTTTATTTAAAAAAGAGGGAATATGGATGCAAGTCACAGATATTGCTTTGACATGCAGGAGATGCCTTTTGAAGGCACATGCGAAAGAAATCATTGGTTCCTGTGGAGGGGACACTGGGTGGCTGGGATCCCTTTTGAATTTTGAGCTGTATGGTTCTTTCCCATCCAAACCATAAAGATAAATGTACCAAACTGTGTGATCCTAATTGTTTAAAAAGCACACATGTTGGAGAAGCCTGGAGGAGCGTCCTCTCCCCCAGTGCAGAGCTCTCTCAGTCAGCTGTCCCTCCCGGCCCAGGTAGGACTGGAACAGCCACAGCACAGTGAGCCCTGGGCTCCAGTGGCACTTCAAGTGTCATACCAGACACCAGCCCTTGGAGTTTCCGCTTCTTTTTCGGTCCAGCGTGAATCTTGCTGGTTTCTCCAGAGTGACGATGTTC
>NW_021157674.1:0-1574 GCF_002837175.3 Physeter macrocephalus | reverse complement strand
AAAAACATTTATACAATTTACGTCATTGGGCAGCCCCATAGTTTTCCTGCCAAAGGCTGCTGGGGTGATTCCTGAAGCCACCATTTAGCGATAACAGTACAGCAATGCCCTTTACCACCTAAAAAGGGTTTCAAAAGCACGGTGGATCAAGGTTCTGACATCTCTGCACCACAACGTCTAGATGGAGTAAGGAGGCCTTTGCTTATGGTCATTTGTTTACTTATACAAGCCAAGTGTTCCTCCTGACACATGGTGTTCTGTTCCATTCTAAGCCAGACAAGTACAGAACACATAAAAATGAAATTTGGAAATTTGCTGTTCATTTAAACACATGGTGCTACAGCTTATTTGTAAGTGAAGGATTAAACCATTTTGTGATGTTCTAATAGGAAATTCTTGGTCTGAGCATTAGATCCAGAAGTATTTGGATATTTAGTTAGGCAAGTTCCAAGGATCATAGTCCTCAAAGAAGGGGCAAGCCATCTGTATTTCATCAGAATGAAGGCGAAATACGCATCCAATCAGATTATTTGGTGGGTCCATAGCCTGGTCTCCCTGACATCACTGGCCTTGTCAGACCTGAGTTTTCTGGTGAAATCATAAAACCCCATGGACTACCCTCCTTACTGTTGTGAATGTTCTCCCTTCAGGTCAAAGCATCCAAGTTTACTGTTGCCTTTGCTCCCAGAGAAGCCCAAGGTCTGCATATCTGGAGATGTGCCTGTGCTATTGAAAATCATCTCCAAATAGGCAAGGGGAGGAGGTTGAGTCTATATTTTGCAATTGTGCCAATATCTAGATATCTTGGGATTATGTCCAGAGCTCAGTTTTGAAACTGAATAGAAGCACATAGGGAATGCTTCAAACCAGACAGCCAGGAAACATTCTCTCCCAGCTGATCTGGTGCGGCAGCCTCAGCACTCAGCAATAGTAGTACCTCTTGGAAGGGATACCAGAGAGGATCAAGAGCTAGGAGCAGAAGATGGGGCATGTGCAACTGCCTTTTATCATAGACTGGTGTTGTCCTGTGCTAGGAGGACTCGGTTGACCACTATAAAATGGCAGTTCCAACATAGTGTCAGCAGTGGATTCCTGTTTACAGCCGTCTCACTCTTTGTCAAACACTTTTATCATCAGAGGTCTTCACAAATGCGCTTTGTAGCTTCCATGGTGTTTTCTAGAGCATGGAGTATTACACTGGGCTCCTCTCACATCACTATTTAATGCAGACTTTGATCTGTGCTGGCATTCCTCTAACGGATTTTAGTTACTGAGGCTTAGAAACGCTCTCTGGTTTTACGTATCAGTCAATCCATTCTTCAGCATCCATCTGGGAATGGGCACATGGAATACTTTGAGTGTCTTCTGAACAAGAAGTAGTCGTGATGAACGTGGAGTTAAGAAGAGCTTGGTTCAAACTAATCTTGTGACTCTAGGCAAATTTTAACAGTCTTTTAGGTCTGAGTCTTTAACGGGTGAAGGTTCAATGCGGGAGAGAACTTCAAGACGGTGGAGGAGTAATATGTGGAGATCACCTGCCTCCCCACAAATACATCAGAAATACATCTACATGT
>NW_021157673.1:0-1574 GCF_002837175.3 Physeter macrocephalus | reverse complement strand
GAGGGACCGGCAGGTGCAAAGGCTGGGAGGTCGGATTGAGCCGGGAGGATTGGGGAAACCTGGGGTCCGTGTTGCTTCTGCAGGGAACAAAGTGTGGGTAGAGTCGCACCTGCAGTGACAGGCTGAGGAGTTGTACCTTCCTTCTTGGGGCTCTTGGAGCCATGGAAATTTTTGCGGAAAAGAGACATGATCTAAGTTAAGTTTGAAAAAACCCCCAGAGTCTGTTCAGTGGAAGCACAAATTGTAGGGCTGCTGAGGACATTGAGGCAGAGGGTGTTTGGGGGGTTTTCCCCAAGGACACAAAACTGCTGAGAGTCAATACAGAGGTTAGATGGTCGGCCCGAGATTACCTGGCTCTGGTGACCCCCAGGGGTGCAGGGAAGGCCTGAGCCCCTGGTAGGATGCCATGCTCACAATCCTCTAAGACCTGCCTCTTCCCACAGGTTTCCATGGCTGCAGAAGTGCTTTTGGAACCTAATCAGGTAAGTGGCGGTTTTGTCCCCCCTCACTGGTCCCAACCCCTAATTTCTCCAAATTTGTGGTGTCATGAGACTTGTCACCTGCCATTTTCCCAGCCCTTGGGTGTGGGGACCTTAGAGAATCCTAGCTCAGGGTCCTGAGTTGAGTCCAGGGGTTTGATGGAGGGGTTCCCATTTCAGGCCACCAATGGAAAGAGATGTGGAAGCTTATCACAAAAACGGGAAGTGCTTGGAGGTGAGGCTAAGCTGGTTCAGGGAATTGCAGGTCTCCTTCCTTTCTGGTGAGAACAAACTAGGTGTGGGGAGTAAGAGTCAGACTTGGAATGACTGCCTGTGAGGTTAGGCATCTGTTCTGCACGCAGTGGGAGGTCTGGATCAGGTGAGGGAGGTGTTCGCATCTAGGTCTTAACAGGCTCCATCTGGTAGCAGAGTGGACAGTAGAGTGAACACAGTGGTTAATGGGAGTATGAGAAGACAGCAGACACCAATGGCACCAGGGTCTGGAATCTCCTCTGAGATCTTAGGAGGAGGATGGACATGGGGTAGATGTGTGAGGAGATAGATTGTGGGTCTTCAGGAGTGAGGCTGCTGATGATTTCATCTGTCTCTATCCTGGCAGGGAAGTGTGACCTTTGAGGATGTGGCCCTGTATTTCTCCTGGGAGGAATGGGCTCTCCTTGATGAGGCTCAGAGATGCCTGTACCACGATGTGATGCTGGAGAATTTTGCACTTACATCTTCATTGGGTAAGCTCTCACACCTGCCCCTATGCCCTGGGCAAGGCTTGGCCTTTCTTTTTTCTCCAGGGTCAGGTATGTCTCCATTTAAACCATGGGCACTGCTTCCTTCCCCAGTTGCCTGGGTATGTGCTGTGGTTCAAGGGGTGAGCTGAGTGCATGCCTACTTCTCATCCTTATCACTCCAGCATCTGCTGCGCCAAAGCCTTACAGGGAAGGATTTGGTATCGCTGTTCTTTAGGTCAGCCTAATGGATCCCTCCTGTCTTGCCCTTTCCCTCTCTGGGTGACTGTCTAGCACCATGGCCCCCTGGTATGTCTCCCTTCCTATAGCTTACATTTATTTTTGCCTGACTGTG
>NW_021157672.1:0-1575 GCF_002837175.3 Physeter macrocephalus | reverse complement strand
AGTCAGAACAGAAGGGGCTAAGGGAAGAGGGAAACACATGGGGGACCCTCTCATGGGCTGCCCCAGGTGGTCACCCACCCCCAGTCACGTTGGCTTTCCTCCTGAGTCCAGCACGGTGGCACTACCTCCCGGTCAGGGGCTGAGCACGGCCCCGGCATGGCCCCACCAGGCACCTGCTGAGCCCAGACTGCATGAGTGGGCCCCGCCCTCTGCATCACACCCCTCATCGGTGTGGGGTTAAGCGGCAGCGGACCCCCCACAAGCTGATCGGCCCCGAACTCAGCTCGACGGGAAGAAACACACACCGACAACACACAGAGGGGCTGCCGGCCAGCCCGACAGCTATCGGCAACCCCCGCCCAGCTATCTGCCCCCGCATCCAGACTAATGAGAGCTAAGTGTGACCGCTGTCTTGCCTGCAGCTGAGCTGCGAGGCTGTGGGTGGTAAGCGCGGGCCCCGCCGAGGCACACGCGTGTCTCCCGCCCACTCGGGCTCACACACACTCAGGCGCTCGGCTGAGAGCAGGCGGCAGCCTCTGTGCTCCTCCGACACCTCAGCGGTGGCCGCAGGGAGAAAAGAAACACCCAGACAGGTCTACACCAACAGAGTAAGGAGACTCAGTAGGGCTTCATGTCTTATCTGGCTTAAGCAACTGTGGCCTAATGGGGTCATGGCTTAAATCAGGCAGACGGCTGCCTCCACTCTAAGCTCCCCTGAATGGCTGTTAATGAGAACACAAGAATAATAGGATGCCTCCCAAAGAGTATGAGAACAGACCAGAGGCTAAAGTATTCTAGCACAGGAGCCCAGCTTAGAAGGGGTCCTGGAGGTACCAGATCCAACCTCCCACTGATGCTGAACTCTCTGTCCAGCCCAGCTATGGCCACCTCCAGCTGTGGGGACCACAGTATCAGAACAGTCCATTCCATCTGTCGGGTAAACATTTTTTTACATCAAACCCAAATCTCCCTCCATAATTATCATCTCTCCCTACAACAAACTACCCTCCCAAAACTAGAGCTTGCTAATGACTCACTCCCCATCCCAAGACTCTTGTAAACCACTTCACAGAGCTGGAGACAGGCTTTTGAAATTCTGACAAAATATTACCACGCCAGGTCTCTCAAATCACGTGTGTCTCTGCCAGGCAGGGCTTCATCCAGCAGGACGGCAGATACTGTGGGTCAGCACATGTGTGGAGGGGGCAAAATGAGAGTCCGGGAAAAGCAGGCCATTCTAGCACCAATGGACACGGGCAGCCACGTACCAAAATTATTTGGAAATCAGCTCTATGATCTAGGGCTTTTAGCTAGGGAACAACAGCCACCTCCCTGCTCTCCAATACCCCTGCTTCTGGGACCTTTCCCAGTTTCCTCCCGCAGACTCACCAAGATATGTTTAAGAAAACATAATGTTTCCTACTGTCACCTGCCTGTTCTCTTTAGCTCAGCCTGATTTCATGAGGTCCCGGGCATCGGCACTCCGGCCCATGGTGGCTTTCCCATCAAGAATGTGCTGCTGGGGAACTTCCCTGGTGGCGCAGTGGTTAAGAATCCTCCTGCCAGTGCAGGGGA
>NW_021157671.1:0-1575 GCF_002837175.3 Physeter macrocephalus | reverse complement strand
AGAGAGAGGAAGAGAAAAAAATTCTATCTCATCTGTTGTACTTTCCTGTCATATTTACTTACAGTAGATATCTTGTGTCAGTTACTCCAGTTATTTCCTGATTCCATCTTTTAAAGGAGCTCTGATTTTGTACATTCCCTAAGTTGGTAGGGGCGGGAATGTTCCTGATATTCCTTTGGTAACATCATGGGCTATTTCTCTGGGAAAGAACCCCTCTCAGTCTGTAAGAGTTGGGATGGAGTGCTAACCTTAATGCCTCACCTATCCAAACTCAGGTGTGGGCACACATCTAGTGTTGGCAAAATCGAGCCCTCCTTTCCCCCTGCTGAGGCTGAAGAGTTCAAGGATAGGTAAAGGACCTCAGATATTATGTACCGATACTCACGTAAGGCAGATCTATTCCTCTTGACCTCTTATGTAGGAAGACAGAAATGGGCGCTTCCAGTAGCTGTCTTTTCCATCACATGGATAAAGCTCAACTGAGAATAAAATCAACCCACGTAGAGAAGCAGATCAAACATACAGAGAGAAGAGGAGAGCCCTGATGAGTCATCTGAGACTCTGGATCTGGCAATGGCTGAAGATGTATTTGCCTTGGAACATTCCACTTGGTCCCCCAATATACTCCATCCCTTGCTTAAGCTAGTGATTCATTTCAGTTGAGTCTCTCAAAACTGAGGATACTAATTTAGATTGTTATTGCTTAAAGATAAGCAGTTAATTTTTAAAAATACCTCCTGATTCTTAGATTCCTGTGAGAATGAACTATAGAAAGTTTAAAACTCTATGACATGGAGTGTGGTAGTAGTCTTAGAGTCACCTCTTAACATGAATCCAGACCTTGAGCATATGATATAAAGCTCCAAATGACAGTGACTGCAAATGACCAGTTGAGTGGGGAAGTAAGATTAAAACTTAAGAAGGCTGGAGTATAACTGTGATTTTTTAAATTGTCTTAAAATCACAACAATTTATGTTGATCTCATGATAAGATGAAAACAGGAAAACAATGACAGGATTCAACAAAAGCAATAAAAAGAGAGAAGTTTACAGCAATACAAAACTACCTCAGGAAACAAGAAAAATCCCAAATGAACAACCAAACCTTACAAATAAAGGAACCAGAAAAAGAACAAAGTGCAAACTTAGTAGAAGGAAAGAAATAAGACCAGAGCAGAAATAAATGAAATAAAGACTAAAAAAAGTTTAGGAAGGATAAATAAAATTAAGAGCTGGTTCTTTGAAAAGATAAAATTGATAAACCTTTAGCCAGAATCATCAAGAAAAAAAAGAGAGAGGACCCAAATAAATAAGAAATGAAAGATGAGGAGTTACAACCAACACCACAGAAATACAAAGACTCATAAGAGATTACTACAAACAATTAAACACCAATAAACTGGACACCCTAGATAGAAGACATGGACAAATTTCTAGAAATGTTACAATCTCTTAAGACTGAATCAGGACTAGAAAATATGAACAGACCAATCACCAGTAATGAAATTGAATAAGTAATAAAACGCTCCAGGGGCTTCCCTGGTGACGCAGTGGTTGAGAGTCCGCCTGCCGATG
>NW_021157670.1:0-1577 GCF_002837175.3 Physeter macrocephalus | reverse complement strand
TTTCTTTTATACTGGGGGGGAGGGAGAAGGGGTTTCTGTTGGTTTGTCTTTTTTTGTAGATTCTTTGTCTTAGGTTGTTAAAAGTGATACATACTTTGTGGAGTGATTTTTAGCTTGTCATTCCTCATTTTGCTCTTCAAATTTAAATTGTTTTGCATTTGGGATTTTTGTTTGATATTTGGGGTGCACTTGGCGATAGTTGATGATGCCCTTGTATTTTCTGAAAGCATGGTAAGAAATTGGTATATTACAAGAAAAGAGGAAAGTCCTCGAGAGGTGCTTTATAAAGTCTCCCAAATGGTCCCATATTCACAGGATGTGAAATAGTTACTCTTTGGTGGTTCTGATGCTGGAAAGTCAGAGGTGGAATGGGACAGGCTAGGTGGCTGTTCTGGTCCAGTGGAGAAGCTGTTGATTATCTAACTCAACAGATGTATTTTATTTGTCCTCACAGAGCTGTCTTTTTTTAAAGTTTGGATTAATTGCCATTAAAAAAAATCTATCAATGTCACATAGGGAAAAATAAGGGTGTCTGGCTTCTGTATAATCATCAGCAGAGTCCTAACTCCTTCTCGAGATGGGGCATGAGCTCCAATTCCCTGCAGCTCCTACCTGACTAAGTTTTCACCTTCACAATATTAGACTCACCCTGAAACCCTAGGAATCTGGGTTTGCCGTTCCTGCTTAGCTAAATGGCACAGGATATAATAGTAACAAACATCACAAATGACATTTTGCCCTGGGGGAGTCTTACAATGTATAGACCCACTCAGCTATTCCCCAGAATTTTCTAAAATGACAGAATTGAACATATATATGGTAGAAATTTAAAAACACCTTTGGTAATAAAAAAAAGACATCCCAGTGTCTGACTTGGTGGTTGGAAATGCCACTATTTAAAGGTATAGATTTATTTTCCTACTCAAGTGTGTAGAGGTTGATTAAAAGCAGCTAAAGAAGCAATGGACTTGATGATTAAAGAGGATGTCTTTTTTTTCCTCCCTGGAAAGTGGGAATTTTTTGAAGCCTATTACCTAAAAATGCAGCTACAGACCTGACAAGTTATTCTTGTTACTTTTTTTCCTAGTTAAGGAGCAAGAACTTGCATAAGTCATGAAGGAACTCAGTCTTTTCCTTCTTAAGTAGCCAATTCAAATATGTTTATCAACAAGTATGCTTGAAAAAATGAATTGAGCAATTTTTACAAAACAGCGAACAAAATAGAAGCAGCAAGGTAAGGCTTCCGTTTTTCTGTGATGTATAAGGTATGACGGGTTGACATCCTGCTTCTTTAACTAGTAGCTAATAGCCAGGAAGTTGGGCTGCGCTCACTCCACTGTCAACCACTGGTCCCTGAGAAAGAACCAAGAGAGAGAGACTTTGGGAAATTGGGGGTGGGCGGTCACTAGTATTTGAAAACAACGAAAGAACGAAATTGTTGGAAGGGGCTGAGCTTCATTAGTCGTTGGATCTTGGTTTCTCACCAAGACAGAAGAGAATTATTTTTTCTTATTGTTGAAGCAGGGTAGCATAGAGTACTCAGTATCAAAAAATATGCATATATGTGTGTATATATA
>NW_021157669.1:0-1577 GCF_002837175.3 Physeter macrocephalus | reverse complement strand
GCCTGTTGAAAAGCATCTTCTCATAACCACCAAAGACATCCAAGTTAAAACAAATAAATAAGTATGTAAATAAATACTGAGTTAAACAAATCACCCAGAAACATACACATTAGTAAATAATTTTAAACTACCAACATTAATTTACTAGATGTCGTTAATAGGTCAACAGTCATGCATAAGTATTTTATTCACACAGTAGTAACACTCCATATAGATTTATAATTAAAATATCCTAGTAGGCAGAAAACTAAAAAGTTGTTTGCAACTGTGACCTACATAAGTTGCCTCACGGAAATCCCTTAATTATTGCCAAGTTTATGTTATTCAAAGGCTTTATAATGGTGAACCTTAACATAAACTGAAAAGTCATACGAAACAATGCCAGAGAAAAGATTTTAAAGGAGCTAGACTATCATGCACAAGATAAGAAAAGGAATCAAAATATTAATTTCTTTAATATCATTAAATTGTGCTTGGTAATAATTATCAACTTCATCACTTCTGTTTAGATATACATTTTTTAAATGATAAATTATAAAATGAAAAAGAAATAAAATTTTCTTCTGGGAGTAGTTATTATTAACCATCACCAATAGAAGAATATTCTTCAGTAAAGGCAACAGTAAGCAAAACATTTTATTCAAAAAAGTCATAAAACAATAAAAACAGTCAATTTGATTTCTCAAAAGGTTATGCAATACTACAAAGAGAAAAGTTTATTTTCTTTACAAAATAATATTCCTTTAAGGCAAATTCTTTCATTTGTATTAACACAAAGTCCCAAGATAATAAAACCCTCAAGTGACTATCCATTTTATTCATCTCATTCACCAATATCAAGGTAAATCACAGCAGTTCACTCTTTTAGAATAAAGCAGTTTCAATTCTAATTTTTAAAGAATATACCACACACCTGATAAACACCTGCATAATGATTAAACCACCTACAAATAACCTGAGAAGTGATTTCTGAGGGTCTCTCCTAGGAAATTCCTACTTTGTAACCTAGAAGACTGGTATCATATAAGCACAAAGAACAACCAGCAAGTGGATAAGTATTTCTTCTTCAGTTTCACTGCCCTTGAAAAATAATCCACACTGTGTTATTACCTTTACAGAGTTCTTTACTTGCCACTTTCCCCTACCACTTTTCCCCTATTTCTCTGCCATACCTATTGGGTTTACTGAGCTCTAGACCAAAGTTCTAACATTTATATGCACTCTAATCCATTTTAATTAATGACTAAATACATTTTAAAATATTTTTCTTTCTTCCATAGATAAAAGAATTTAAACTACCATAAAACAAGGTTTATTCTCTTCTACCTATCTAATTTTGAGTAAAAGATGCAAAAGGTACACCTTCAATATGATTACAGAAAAAAAGTCTTTTTTTTATATGGGTAAACAAAGAAAAAATTTATAGATATATAAAACCTATTTCATATAGGTTTTTCATGGGTTTTTTTGTTTGTTTTTTTCTTTGTTTTTTGTTTTTTGTTTTTTCAGTACGCGGGCCTCTCACTTTTGTGGCCTCTCCTGTCGCGGAGCACAGGCTCCGGACGCGCAGGCTCAGC
>NW_021157668.1:0-1577 GCF_002837175.3 Physeter macrocephalus | reverse complement strand
TGCTCTGCAACAAGAGAAGCCACCACAATGAGAAGCCTGTGCACTGCAACAGAGTAGCTCCCACTCACTGCAACAAGAGAAAGCCCGCATGCAGCAACAAAGACCCAATGCAGCCTAAATAAATAAATAAATTTATTTAAAAAAATGTTTTTAGTCATAGCAATTTTCACCACCCAATATCACTCTCTACATATATTTATTGTTGTTTTCCCCTCCCTCTTAAAATGTAAGTTCCAGGAGACAGAGATTTCCTCTGCCTTTTCAAAGTTGTTCTTCAGGTCTAGAACAGTGTAAGGCACATAGTCGGTGCTCAGTAAATACTTGTTAAATGATTGAATAAATACATGAAATAAATCAGAATTATTTAGATAAAAACACTAAAATATGTACAACCTTAAAATTAACATGGATGCTTGTGAAGAGACCCAACATCAAAAAGGATTCTGCATAACCTGGAAAGTGTTCTATTTCCCTCTCTCTCTCATATGGGCTGTGTTCTCTGTTTAGAACTCTTTTCTGGCCATGGATTGATAGTTTTTGGTCATCTGATTTTTTTCATCCCTCTCTACTCACTTTTCATTCCCTCTTCCATTCACAGGCAAATTTCTTGAGATGACAACAACACATTTTGAACAGTTTTAGCCCCATCCTATCTGATCTCACAACCCACCACTCCATCCCAAACCTGGTATCCCCATGGTTACCAGGTCTCCCATCCTCATTTAACCCTTCCCCTGTGGACAGGACCCCTGGGTCTGCTACTCTGTCCTTCTTGATCCCTCTTTGCCCTAGGCCTCAGCGGCAGCACATTCCCAAAGCTCCAGCTTAACACATCGCTTTTCCACCACTGGATTCTATTCCCTCAATGTCTTTGTTTCAGATCCTGGAAGCAGAGCCTTGGTGCAGGACTTATGAGCATGTGCCTCACTGGGGGCTCCCAGGAGGAACTGTAAAGGAATGAGAAGGTGGGGCTCCCTGCTTGTGGGTGCAGTGAAATCTAGGTTCCATCTGACCCTGGGGTGCTGTGGATTGTGAATTGTATAGTCTGTTCTGTCTCCAGAATTTTTTTCCCATCACCCCAGGCAGGCCTTTGCCACAGGCCTTTGCCTTAGGTATTGGGGGAGGTGGCTGGCACAACTCCCTGGTCTGGCAGAAAGGATGATTCAAGAATGATCCTTCAGAGGATGGAGGAGGGGTGATCCACTAAGCTAAGACCCCTTAGTCCCTGGGGGGAGACACACTGACGAAGACTGATAAACAGGACATCAGGGGTTCTGGTAGGGCACAACTAACTCTCTTTTATATGAATTTGTATGGGAATATCTCCAGGATCAGCCCTGAGTTTTCTCCTCTACTCCGTTTCTAATCTCCCACCCAACAAGCATGTCCCTGCCACGGCTTCAGTTGCCATCTTTACATTGGCCACTCCCCAGCATATTCCCCTAGTCTACGACCTGAACAGTGGCCTGCTCCTGACCATCTCCTCTTGGTTTATTGAGCGTCTCAAACTCAACCTCTCAAATATCTGATGTGTAGTGTGTGTGTGTGTGTGTGTGTGTGTGTGTGTGTGTGTGTGT
>NW_021157667.1:0-1577 GCF_002837175.3 Physeter macrocephalus | reverse complement strand
AGTGTATACAAATATCAGACCATTATGTTATACACCTAAAACTAGTATAATGTTATATGTCAATTATACTTCAATTTAGAAAAAGAATCTCAGGATTGGACATCATGGTGGACATCGGGTTGCATCACCCAGATAGTCCTTCAGTGAAGGAACTGTTGTCCCAGCACTTCTAAGTGCTGTTGGCAGACAGACTCCAAACACAAGTTTCTTCTGATAGCCCTCATCCAATGCCTGGACAATGCAGGAGTATAAAGGCCCAGTCATCTTGCACCACTTGTAGATAAATCTGAAAAGCCTTTTAGCTCCAGATATCACAAGAATTCAGCTGAGACTGTTCTTAGACCTGCATCCAAACTTGATTTCTTCCTCTGAACACTTCTGCTTCCTTTCCTTCCTTTCCCGACAGCCTTCCTTAATAAACCTCTTACATGCTAAACTCCATCTCAGAGTCTGCTTCCCAGAGAGCCCAACCTACAACAATTAGTAGCACAAGTGTTAAAAGAAAGTAGAGGGATAGATAGGGGTTTTAGAGCTTCATCACTTCCCATCTGTCTGGCAGAGACCCCATCACACTGATGGAAGCTGGAGCACTTCTAGCCCATGGCACAACGTAGCAGTCAAGTCCAGTCAAAAAACAGCCACTGGTGCTGTATTGTGATAAATACCAGTGGAAGGGGATATATTAGCCATTGCATTGTATCACGTGTTTGAGAAATATGGCGGCCATAGTAATTACAAGACCAATGTTGGCTATTATTAAGCTTCATTGATACTCTGAAAAAATATAAGAAAAAGCTGAGAGGATTAATCCCAACTGAAAGTTAGGTGTGAAAGCCAGAAGACCTTCTTGGTAGCATACAAAGAAGCTCTCATTTCCTGCAGTGTGAGGGCAGGGAAAGCTGAAGACCAGGACCAAGATATAATTGTCAGAATAGCTGAGCCCAAAGTTTGGTTAGGATAAAATGGGACCCTGACACAAGAAATGGGAACAGCTGAGTTAACCCCCGTTCCCAAATTTTGAATTCATAGACTCCCCTGAGCTTTCTGAGACTGCTGAAGAGGCCCACCCTCCCTATTAAGAAGTTGCATTCCACCATTGACTGGAGATTATGAGAGTCTTCTCCGCTGCAAGGCCACAAGTGCCCCACCCAAGATCTGCCCTCACGTCCCTTCCTGGTCACTTATAACTAGGTTTAGTTAAGTCACAACATAACCCAACTGGGAACAAGCTAACAAGGGGAAAAAAAACGAACTATACCCTTAAGGAGTTTCAAGACCTAGCCAGCATGTACCAGCAAGAGCTGGGAGGGTACACTCAGAACTGTCTTCTGGAGGTGCTTAATCAAGGAGGTTGGATAAGTAAGAGTTTGTCGATTTGAGAGCCCTCTCCCAGGATAAAAGATTTAACAACTTGGTAAGACCGCTAGAACAGGGGTCCCCAGCCTCTGGGCCACGGACGAGTACCGGTCCGTGGCCTGTTAGGAACTAGGCCACACAGCAGGAGGTGAGCAGCCGGCGAGCCAGCAAAGCTTCATCTGTATTTACAGCCGCTCCCCATCGCTCGCATTACCACCTGA
>NW_021157666.1:0-1578 GCF_002837175.3 Physeter macrocephalus | reverse complement strand
GCCAGAACTCTTTGGGTTACTAGTGACAGACCAGTTCAAACTGGCTTAAGAAGGGACACGTGTTGGCTTATGTTGCTGAAAAGGCCGGGGAAGGAAGGCTGCCTTCAGGGGTGACCCAGAGTCCTCAGGGACTAGTCCCCCTCTCTCCATCCCTCACTTCTGCTTTCCTCTGACTCATCGCAGGCAGGCAGCCCCTCTTCTCATGGCACAGGATGGCCACCAGCATCTATAGGCTCACAGTCTAGTCTCCTAGGGCTGCTGTAATAAATGACAACAAACATGGTGGCTTCAGGCAGCAGAAATGCAATCTTTCACGGTTTTGGAGGACAGAAGTCTGAAATCAAGGTGTCATCAGGGCTGTGCTCCCTCCGGAGGCTCTAGGGAAGAATCCATTCCTTGTCTGCTCAGCTTCTGTGGACTGTTGGCATTTCTTGGCTTGTGGCCGCATCTCTGCTAGGTTTTCACATCGCCTTCTCCTTTCTGTGTTTAATCTCTCCTCTGTATGTGTCTGATTTCTCTTATAAGGATATTTGTGATGGCACTTAGGGCCCACCTGGATAATCTATGATAAGCTTTTCCTCTCAAGATCCTTAACTTAATCATACCTTTTGGCATCTTAAGTTAATTTTCACCCTTTTGGCATATAATGTAATGCTTACAGGCTCTGTAAACATTCCTAAACATTAGGAAGTAAATATATCTTTGGAAGGGAGGCATTTTCAGCCTACCATACCATCCCTACTGCCCAGGATACCAGAGGATCCCAGGGCAGGGCTCTGATTGGCCAGCTGGAGTCACATGCCCATTCCTAAGCTGATCACTGTGGCCAGAGCACAGAGGACTTCCAGTTGGCCTGGCCTGGGTTACACACCTAACCTTGCAGCTGGAGAGTGGGGCCAGCCAGCTCCACCTAATCACATGGATGGAGTGGTATCACTGTGGGATGGAGGAAGGGCATCTCCCCAAAGAATGGGATGCTGGGCAGGCAAAATGCATGTCCTCCAGGGATGGGAGGGGATCTGATGGGCATTCTAGATGGAGATACAATGTGAGCAAAGGCTCAGAACTGGGAGAATCAAGGGTGATAATAACAACTGCCCACATTTACTGAGTCCTTAAATGTGCCAGACACTATTCTCGGCATTTTGCCTGTACTAACTCATTGATGACTTACGATTCCTTATGACACAGATGTACTGTTGTTATTGCCATTTTTACGGATGAGGAAACTGAGGCACAAAGAGATGAGGCAACTTCCCAATTTCTCACAGCTAAGAAGCATGGAGGCAGGATTTGAACCCAGGGGGTAGGTGCCCAAGTCTTAACCACCATTCTAGAGGTAGTAAGTGATCCTGTCTGGCAAGAATGTAGGGGCTGTGTGGGAGATAGCCTGAGAACAGGTTTGTTGAGGGTGGGCTGTGGAGAGCCTGAGGTCAGGCTGAGGTGCTGGGGCTCTATTTAGAAACCACAGGGCCCCAGGGGTGATAGAGCAGGGGAGTCATGGGACCCAGACAGGGCTTTAAGGGGGATGGGAGAGAGGGGGCTGAGGGGGGATGGGCGACAAGGCTTGAGTGAGGA
>NW_021157665.1:0-1578 GCF_002837175.3 Physeter macrocephalus | reverse complement strand
CAACAGTGAGAGGCCCGCGTACCGCAAAAAAAAAAAAAAAAAAAGATTTCTAACTGTTTCCCTACAGTGTCCATTTTATTTGCTGCTTTTTTCTATTTCTAGCATAATCTTCTTACTCTAAACTCTCATATTGTCAGAAACTGCCTTTATGCATACATTAATTCACTCAGTCAACAAATATTTATTAAGTATATACTCTGTGTTGGAGCTATGCCAGGCAGTGAATGAGATAGATGCCCTCCACCCTCATGATGCTTACAATCTAATAGGTGAGACAAACATTAAACAAATAGTTACACAGTAGTTTAAATTATAAGTACTATAAAATATAGAATATCAAAGAATATATAACCGGAAGACCAAACCCAGTTTAGGAGGGTCAGGGAAGGCTTTCTTGACAAAATGGTATTTAATCTGAGATCTTAGGTTAAGAAAAACATGGCTAATTGAAGAATGAGCAGAAGGGCATTTCAGACAGAGGAGAAAGGCAAGCGCAGAATTTAGCACACAAGACCAAGACCAAGGAAGCAGGCTGGAATGTGAAGGGCAAGGTGGAGAGTGATGTGAGAAGAAACTGGAGAGTCAGGCAGAGGCTGGACCATGAAGACCCCTGCAGGCCATGGTAAAGAATAAAATGTTCATCCTAAGAGCAATGGGTAGTCATTGTCAGGTTTTTGGTAGAAGAATGACATGCTCAGAGGAATGTTTCAAAAAGAAAGATTCCTCTGGGTGTTGAGGGAAGAATGGCTTGAAGGGCAGCCAGAATAGATGTGGGGAGACTAAGTCAGAGGACTCAACAGTGGCAAGAACTAGGGAGGCGGCAGTAGAAACCGATCACATCGGAGACATTTAAGATACACTTTGAAGGCAGAGATGATGAAATTGGGGATGGAGTAATACGAGGAGTAAAGATAGGATAAAGGGGGGAAGGAGTTTGTGATATTTACAGGAGACAAACTAATGAGGGACTGAGGTTACAAAGCCAGAAAAGACAGGAAGTGAAGAGAGGAGAAGGTGGATGGGGAGAGATCAGATGGAGGGAGGGTGTCTGGAGTGGACACCCCACCATGGTCAAATGATAGTTGCAGGGGATTCTGTGGCTGTCATGATCCCTACAGTAAGTTCCTCCAATACCGTTTTCTATATTTTATCATATTGCGCTACTCAAGAACCCTCAATGATTCTTGCCCTCTGTATAAAGTTTAAAGGTTTTGCTGTGACCTTCTAGGTTTCTATGCTTCCTCACCAGCTTAATTTCCTGATATTCTTTGCTGCTCCTCATATAACTAATTTGTTTCTGCCTTTGGATCTCTGCACAGGCTATTTCCTCCCCTGTAGTAAACTCTCCCTTCCTCTGAATCCATGTCCCTCAGCTCATTCAAAACTTGACTCAAAATGCAGTTACTCCTCCACTCATATAAGTCAGTCTGCATTATGGTCCAATATATATGGTGGTATTTTGCTTTGTAAAAGGAATTTTTTAGGGTTCATTTTTAGCGTATTGCTTCCTGATCTAAACTGAACCCTCCAAGAGGCAGGTGATAATCGTGTCTTCTACTTCTTTCATAACTGCTGAAC
>NW_021157664.1:0-1578 GCF_002837175.3 Physeter macrocephalus | reverse complement strand
TATATAGTAGTGTGTATCTGTTAATCCCAAACTCCTAATTTATCCTCCCCCCTCCCACTTTCCCCTTTGGTAACCATAAGTTTGTTTTCTATGCCAAGACTGGTTCTTGAGGGGACATTTTGGTTCTCTTTTGGGCTCCCCTTGTCCCCTTCTTTGTGAAGAGATGTCCCTGCCAATATGCTCAACCTTTCAAAGAAATCATCAACTCTATCTCCAGCTCGACTGCCCATAAAGCCAGTAGCTCTTTGGTGAATCAGCTACATTCCAGGGACTGGTTTAGGAGTACAACCTTGAACTCACCGTCACACTATTCTTAACAGCCCAATAGTAAGAAATGATATTCATGGCTCTAGATACACTGAAGTCAAGTCCTAGAATAAGTCATCCATACAGAGGTCCCTGTAAATAGACAAGTAGTTAACCTCTGTAGACTAGCTATTCCAGAACTGTTCCTCAGCTGGTACAAAAACTGTTCTAAGGAACTCACGATTATATCAAGAAAACCTTGGCAAATATTGCTCACTACATTACAACACCTCTCACAGAAATTTTCTATCTATGGTATATGCAAATGGTATGTGCAAATCCTGAATGATCAATTTATTTTAATTCTCCAGGTACTGTGCATCACAGAACTCTTGATCTTTCCCTTCTTGCATTGGCTGCTAGGACACTCAGTGACAAGTCTGAAGCCCACCTAGAACCTAGCATCATTTCTTTCATCTACTAACTTCACTTCTAACATTTTAGATATTTTACCCTTATTTTCATCCTTCCCTGATTTTTTCATGTTTCTTACAATTAAAGATGAATCATGATTATGCTTTATTTTACCTAGGAAGCAAAATGTGCTCGATCTACATATTTTTAAATATAGGCAGGTATAAAGACCTAAATAAAAATCTATGGAAATCTGCTGCCCAGAGTTCACTGCGTTGCCCTAATCATGCGTTAATGTCCTCTCTTTACCCTCCAAGGTACACCTTTGAGGTCAGAACATACTCGCTGTCTCTCCCTGGATGCCGCCATATCTGTAGGAAGAACTATCTGCAGCCTCAGTGCTGTCCAGGCCACTGGGGCCCAGACTGCATGGGTAAGTGGCACAACACTTTCCTTTGATGGTATTTGGTTCTCAATGTCTCATTTTACAGAAAATCAAGAGGAAGCCTGATAAAAGAGAATGTTAGCATCTTTTTCTAGAAATTTCCATTTCCATCTATATGTAGAAAATCTTTCTAGCCCTGTCAGCTTTTATATCGATATCTGCTTTCCTCCATTTAGAGATCTCTCTTTAAGACAATTCCTTTACAAGTCAGAAAAGGGGACAATTGAAAGGATATCCATTTCTATAAAAAAAGATTATTGACCATAGAGAGGAAGTAAGACTGCTGGGCTATTATAACCTCAATACAATTTTCTTTAAGAAGATATTTGATTACAATACCTCAAAGACTGTAGTTATTGTTTAGCAACCGAGATAATCATTAACTCTTCTAAAACTTTGTCTTAGGATGCAATATCAAACTCTGTAATGGTCAGGTTCCATTGTAAGAAAAACCACTAGCCAAACCTGAGTCA
>NW_021157663.1:0-1578 GCF_002837175.3 Physeter macrocephalus | reverse complement strand
CCATTAACAGCATAGACTGTATTTTCAATTTTAATTTTTTTTAACTGGAAAGCCACGTCACAAGGGTGTCCCTCAGTAGTGAAAAGCTTAATCACCACTTCAGGAGCGGGATCCACGTGTCGTGTCTCAGCTGACACGGGACGGGACGGAAACGCAGGATGTGGAGGAGGGGACGGCTCAGGGGCTGGGCCTCGTGCGCAGGAAGAGGCGAGTCGGAGAGACAGGAAAGGGCAGAGCTGCCAGAGCCTGGGTCACGGCAGGAGCGGGGAGACCAGGGGCTCCCAGCGTCCTCCTGTCACTTCCTGCGGCTCCTGCCTCAACACGGGGCCTGCTTCCCACTCTGCGTCACACCTGCAGGCCCTCACGTGGCTGGGCCTCCACCAGGAAGCCCTCTCCTCCACTCACCAGCAGCAACGCCCTCGCCCTTCACGACCCTGCTCTTCTGGCGGCTTGTCCCTGACCCTGCCTGCCCGGGGCACCCGTCCCACCGGGACACCGCTGTGCACTCAGCTCTCCTGTTGTCACGGCCTGAGGATGACCTGTCTCCCGGGCACATGGTCCGCTTCTCGGGACCAGCTGAGAGGCAGCAGACCTTGGTTACAAGCTCTAAGGCTGCGTGACCCTGGGCGAGTCCCTGTCCCCTTGGAGGCTCCGCCTCTCCATGCAGGGGGTCCGGCAGTGGCCACCCCACAGCGTCGCTGAGTGGCCGGAGCTGCCGGAGGTGGAGCTGGGCCGGGGCCTGTGGCTGTGGCCTCAGGGCTGACCCTGGGACCGGGCCCCACATGGCCAGAGTTGGCGGAAAGCCTGGGTCAGCCATGCACGAGGGCGTGGGAGAAGGGCGGGGGTCAGAGGGCAGCTGTGGAGCCAGAAGACCCCGCATCCAGGCGACACTTTCCAGAGCCCCTGGCCCGGGGCCTCTCCCACCCCCACCCCTTCCCGGCTGCCTTCCGAGGACGAGAGGAACCCCTCCTTTGAGGGCTGCACTCTCAGCCCGTTTATCCCGCCCGCCCGGGGGTCAGGGCAGCCTCCACAAGGCTGTGGCCCTCATCCCCCTGGTGAAGCAGGGAAACTCCGCGGGGCTAGAGGGAGGACAGCAAGCTCAGATGTCTACAGGGGCCGGGCAAGGAGAGGCCGGGGGAGAGCCTGGGCCTGGGGGAAGCTGAGGGCGCGGAGGGGACTGTGGCAAGCTGGGGACACAAGCTCCGTCCAGAGGGTGCGCCCACTCAGCCCCAGAAGAGCTCTGCCCGGAGGGAACGTCACCCAGAGGACGGAACCTCTCATCTCGTATCAAAACTAACCAACGAACACGGCTAGAAGCCTGGGTTTTTGTCTGAAATCTTCTGGGTTTTAAATGTTAGAATTAATTTAAAAAGCTAGACTTGCCCCTGGGCCCTCGTTCGAGGCCCTCGGTCTAAGAGCAAGGGTGGGCTGGGCGCAGAGCCCAGGCGGGATGCCCTGTCACTGCCCAGCCCCTGCTGTGCCCACGTCCCTGCCTGGTGCTCCTCGTGCAAGCTCAGGGCACAGACTCACCCCCGGGAGCCAGCCCCCGGGCAGGGTAAGGAGGAACAGGGCTTCCTC
>NW_021157662.1:0-1578 GCF_002837175.3 Physeter macrocephalus | reverse complement strand
TTTCCCTTTCTGATCTTTCATTGTTAGTGTATAGGAATGCAAGAGATTTCTGTATATTAATTTTATATTCTGCAACTTTACTGAATTCACTGATAAGCTCTAGTTTTCTGAAGAATGAATTTTAATATTTATTTGAAAGTTCTTTCCAGAAACTTGGCAAAGAATGTCACACTTCCTACATCCATAATTACAATTCTAGTTTTTGATATTCTAGTATTCCAGTATACAATTTCTATTACCAAAATGCTAATATTTTTGTTGGTGCAATGCCATTATTTCTAACAGCTTAGCAGCTTTATTAGAATTCTTGGCTCTCTCCACTTCCCTTCCCTGACACTCTAATATCCTCCCCACCCTTCAGTTCTTGCAAACCCCCCATTCACCTAGAGAAAAGAAGTTTTAAAAAACTACACAACAGGAAATTGGACATGCAACGTACAGGCACATCTCTCAGGAAGGAGAGAAATCATACCACAGTTTAGGTCATTCCTTTTGGGTGGCTGGCAAGAAAAAGCAAGTCTGCTGTAACCCAGAGAGCCCTTTGTCAGGGCAGAAAAGCTTCCTCACCCTTCAGGAGTGTTCTAAAGCCAAACTGAATCAGCCACACCTGAAGAGGAAGACCAACGGGTGCCCTTGAGTAGAGGAGACAAACCCTGAAGGAAGTAGCAGACCAACAGTGGTCACTGTGACAAGTTTAGCTGTTTCTTTGGTTCTTTCTAAAAAATTAGAACTTAAAATATTAGGGTTACTATCAGTTTATATAATGAAAACACTGAGCAAAATTCTTCTTTTCCTATAAGTGTTATGTTCTACATTAAAACTGTGAACTAAGAATGCAACTATTTAGAAAACTGAAAATGAAAAAAAGAAGCTTTTGTGTTTCTACATTAAAGTGGTAGCTGTATGGACTGCATCCCACTCACATCTTCTAAAACCTATCCAGTACATAAAGGAGACAAATTCCAATAAAAACACCCATAATCTACGCCTAAGTTAACGAGAAAAACAGAATGGAAAACTCAAACTGACATGTAAACTGGAGTTTATACACACCTGAGTCCACACTAGCAGAGTCCAGCAGGAGCTATGTGGAAGAATGGGGTGTGCAGAATAACATGGGCTAGGGTTCACCCCAAAAGGGCAGAGCCCCATCCCAAGAGTGAACTACTAAGGGGCAGGTAAGAGCACTGGCAACAGGAAAGTATCTTGGACCAAATATGGCAGTCTTAGGAAGACATCATGCCTGAAAGGGATAGGGGGCACCCCGGAAAGCAGAGGTGTCCCTTGAAAGTAGCTTCTGGTTGTAAAGGGATGAAAGCAGCTGACAAAAATTGGCCCTAGTCAGGTAGAAGGCACTGGGCCACATAAACACACATAGAACTCAGTGAGAGATGGACAAATCTGAAATAGAAATTAGAAGCCTCTAAAATACTCAAGAAATATGCAAAATAAATTTGGAAATAAAGCTAACTTATGTGGTGACTAAAGGAGAAACAATATGACTAAAATTTCTACTAAGGATATAGGAGGTCAGAAACAGAAAAGCAAAAATAAAAAGTATTTAAAAAAAAAACTAAA
>NW_021157661.1:0-1579 GCF_002837175.3 Physeter macrocephalus | reverse complement strand
AAAAAAAAAAAAAATGGAGAATAAGCTAAAATCAGAGCAAGTGAAGAGGAGGTAGTCATCAGTTTTACTTGCAGTAAAGCATAATGACCAGAAAGACCATACAAGTAAAACTTGCCCTATAGCAAGGCTGGTAGCTTTTACTCTTCAGTTCCAAAGGGGCAAAATTTTGCTTTCGCTCTGAACACTGCAACCTCTTGACGATGCTTGAAAGTCTTGGAAGAACTTCTGTGGTTGAGAATGACTGTAAAATGAGTTAATGCAACTCGGATCATTCCATTTAGTCTTTGAGAATAATTTAATTGATAATTCTTTGCTTTTAAGGAAAACTGATATCTCAGAGTAGTCATTATAGACTTGCCAAAGTTTAGAATTTGACCAAAATCTTTCCAGGTGGGTGTATGATATACAGTCAGCCCTCCTTGTCTGCTGATGCAAAACACGCGGTACCTGAGTATCCACCAATTTTGGTTTGAGGAGTTTCCTGGAACGAACCCTCCCCGGATGCTGAGGAACGACTGCACTAAGCATATATGCTCCACAAGGCAAAAAGGATGGAGACAGCTGGAGGACGGTGGCCAACAATGATACTGACACAAGTTTAGAATGATCATGAATGTTGGACCTTCCAGTGTGTTCTGAAGCAAGGCTAACCCAGTGAAATAATGATGATCGTTCACCAGAAGATACTTAAATATTTGGGGGTAGGAAAGTACAAGACAGGTCATGATTTGATTTACAAACTTCCATTAAAGGGAGCTGCCCCTTATGCAACAGGATGAACTATTCTCTGGAATAATGCTGTCTGACTCTATTGGATGCATCTCAAATTACTCTGTTTCCCATTCTTAGCATTTTTTACTTCTGACTACCAGAAAAATGCTGCTTGTCCTCACACTCTTTAGCACAATGTCTCCCTTAACAATTTCCTTCAGATTTCATTCATTTCTTACAATAACACTGTAATAATTCTTCCATAGCTGAAGGACACTTTAGTTGCACTTCTGCTGAGTGTTTTTGTTACTAAGTTTCACCGGATGTCATAGGTCCACAAGGACCCAGCATTCTGAACTCCACAGCATGTACAGTTATCAGTAAAATTAGACAAGGAGGTTTCAGCTGACAGATAATAATGATGATGATGATGATGGTGACTAGTTAGCTTCATATTTTCATAATTATATTTTTAACTTCTCTGATGCTTCCCATGTCTTACCTCTTTCAAGTCTTATAAAAATCCTGTAAGATCAGATATCTATTATTATCTCCATCTTCTCTTAAATGAGAATATTGAAGGTTTTGCATTTCATTGGCCCACACTAAAGGAGTAGGAACAATGCAGTAGAAGTTGAAAATTAAGGAAAATTTTGAGACAGGAAAGATATTCACAAATGCACACACCCTTTGGAATTCCCTAGATTACTGTGTGGGATTTGTATTTCTGATGGGGCAAGGGGCTGCACTTGAATTCTCAAGCTGCCTGGCGTGTGTCTAAAGGTCTCGGGCCCTCACAGAATAAAATACTCTGAGCAGTAGAAATGGAAATCTCACAGCTGGGAACAATTAAGAACAAAAGAAAATG
>NW_021157660.1:0-1579 GCF_002837175.3 Physeter macrocephalus | reverse complement strand
AAACTCACAGACATAGAAAACAAACTTATGGTTACCAAAGGGGAAAGGGGTGGGCAGGTAAATTAGGAGTTTGGGATTAACCTAATTTATTACACAGTAATAAATATATAATAGATAAGCAACAAGGACCAATTGTATAGCACACAGAACTATACTCAACATGTTGTAATAATCTATATGGGAAAAGAATCTGAAAAAAAATGTGTATACATTTATATATACATATATGTACATATATATATACCTGAATCACTTTTCATTGAAACTAACACAACATTGTAAATCTAATATACTTCAATTAAAAAATAAATAAATAAAGTAAAATTTGCAAAGAAAAATAAATAAATAAATGTGGGCAAAATCAACAAATTTCTAAGAAAACGTAAATGATCAAATCTGAGGTAAAAAATAGAATATTAAAATATTCCTATAAACTTAAAAAATTGAATCAATAAGTTAAATGCATTTTCAAATATAATTGCCAACCACACTGCTTAATAATGAGTTCTTTTAAGTATATAGTGAAGAATCAATTCAAATTTTACACAAACTCAGAAAAAAATTGGAAAGGAGAGACAAGAAAGATTTAAATAAAACTATACATTAAATATTAATGTTTAACAGAAAATCATAAACATCAATTATTAAAACTTACCTCTCATCTCCCTAAGATAATTATATCCTAAATGGACTTAATGTAGAGTATTTTATAGTGAAATATTTGACACACACTCACTACATATATCCACACATATATATGCCATCAAAGATCTGGTGGAAGCATCCTGATGCCAATGATGTCTTTTCTGTATGTGCTTTTCAGTATTCTGTGTAGGGTAGAAGAAGATGTGTCACTTCCATCCCTCTTCAAAGAAGGACTTGTTAACCTAATTGCTTAGAGCACTGTTAGCAGATATTTTGTAGACATCAGCCCCTTGAGGAATTGCCTCCACTGCAGAAGCCACTGTGCTCAAGGCCACATCACATCCTTTTAAGGTTTTCCCCTGTCAAAAGTCTGAGGGACCATTTTACTTTCACAAGCTTATGTGAGGTCAGTAGAAATTGTTGCAGCTGCATTGCTGCTCAGTTTCTCTCTCTGCCCAATCCTGCTTCTTCTCCTCCTTTCCATAGGCTTAATGAGTATTTGTACATTAAACTTTTGTCATAGAATATGTTTCCTCAAAATCTAAACATCAACATTATGTTTGAATAAGTGAGCATAAGATATACATAAATATATCCCTATAAAAAACTGCAGTAAAATTAAAATTAGGAATAGATTCTTTGAACTTCCCCTACCTTCAGAATTTAAAAGAGCTATCCAAGAAATGTATGTATTTGAGACAGACATCAAATCTAAAGTACTCTCTGTTATGAATAAGGGCTTTGATGAAGGGATACTCTTGTTAGAAATTGTATTAGAGAAATGATGGTAGCATGGGAAAGAGACTCCTCAATTTCAAGATACTTGATTTATACGACTTCATCTGGAAAAAAGAACTGATTTTCTTATAGAAGGAGTAAAATGTTAAGTAGTAAGGATATTTTCAAACATCATCCCTTTTGCTGTATACAAAAA
>NW_021157659.1:0-1580 GCF_002837175.3 Physeter macrocephalus | reverse complement strand
TTGTGAGACTAACAGAGGAAGTGCATGGTGTGCGTGGCCAAGCACTTAACGCTTAGCCAGTGCTCAGATGTTAGCTGCCCCGTGATTATCACGGTGGGTGACAATCAGCTCTTCAGGGAGTGATTTCATCACGCTTGGCCACTCCTGGACAGCAGGCTGCTGTCCAAAGGAGTAGGCACTTTAAGAGCAACCAGTCACTTGCCCCTAAGAGCTAGTGAGTAGGTCAGGCTCCTAAGCAGGTTTCTTCATTTTTTCCAAGCAAAGTTTTGATGAACTTAATGACAGAGACATACAAGGACGCTAACACATGGCGGGAGTGGGGGCGGGGGGTGGGCGTAAGTGTACAAAACTGGTAGAACTAGAAGACTCACTTCCCTAACCTTAACTCTATTATCCCTACCACCCAATAACTGGTTTGCTTTATTTCTCCTGCTACTGTCTTTTGGCTCTAGTTTCACCTACTGCCTCAAAGAACCACAAAGAGAAAAGACTTTCCTATTTAAAAAAAAAAAAAAAAAATTGCAAGTGAGAAGCTTAAACAAATCTAATTTTAAGGAAAGCCCAAAACTGCTCCAGTAGTACGAGCACTTCCCAGCAAGAGAGTTCTTTGCATTTCCAGGTTTGTATAAAATTGGTTTTTATAGAATTGCCAAAGAAAATGTGGACCTATAAATGGTATAAGTAATACAAGCATGGCAATGAAGTTATGGTCGAAACTTTAGAAAAAAAAGAACACCTTTGATGTCAGTAGCAAAGGCCTTTCCCTCACTGCTTTCACAGGGAGGAGTCTAGAGTTTTCTACTGGGGCATTCGGTTCTTGATGAATGCAGAACTGCGGACCCAAATCCCTCGCAAAACCTTTATCTCTGGGTCAGTAGAAAGCTAAAACTAGTGCTTTAACCTGTTATGAGTAAGCAAATTCAGTCTATTTTTCATGCATGTAGCAATCTTGCTCTTTAGACTCTGGAAGAAAATGTCCAAGTGGTTGAAATAAGATCCAGTAAGGAAGTAGTCTGGATGTTCAAAATTCTTCCTTCCTGATATTGTCAAAACAGTCACTTTCTCTGGTTCTACAATGCTTAATTTCTCAAGTGTTACTATCTACCAGTCTCAAGTATGCTGATGTATCTATTCGCCAGGACTTCCATGGTCACAGGTGGGTGGACTAGCAGTTTGTTTGCACTTACTTGTCACCGTAGATCTAATACAACCCTTTCATTTTAAAGAAAAGGAAAGAAAATTGAGACCAGGGGCTGAAGGTACTTTTCCAAGATCATGCTGCTAGAGTGGTAGAACTTTCAACTCTAAATCTGGTGGAGTCTAGTGATTGTTCCACTATACTAAGTTATTCACTAGTCATTTGCTTTTTCCATTCTTTAAAACTCGGAACGATTGTGGACAGTGGTCTCCAATGTATCTTGTTGGACAGGCAAATCATCAAAGTTTTGAAATCCTTATTACAATGCTGCTGTGAAGTTTTGAAGGCTGCATAATAGTACTAATAATTATAATAATAATGCACTCAATAATGCTTCCTAGGGCTTCCCTGGTGGCGCAGTGGTTGAGAGTCCGCCTGCCGA
>NW_021157658.1:0-1580 GCF_002837175.3 Physeter macrocephalus | reverse complement strand
GAGGCCACAACAGTGAGAGGCCCGCGTACCGCAAAAATAAATAAATAAACAAAGAAAGAAAGAAAGAAACAGATTGCTATGGACTGAATTTTGTCCCTCCTAAAATCCATATGCTGAAGGTCTAACCCTCCATGTGACTGATTAGATTTGGGGATTGGGCCTTCAGGAGTAATTAAGGTTAAATGAGGTCATAAGGGTAGAGCTCTAATCTGGTAAGACTGGTGGCCTTATAAGAAAAGGAAGAGAGAGATAGAGAGAGCGCATGCACCATGGAAAAGCCACGGGAGGACAGTGCAAGAAGGTGCTGTCTGCAAGCCAGGAGGCGAGCTCTCACCAGAAGCAACCCTGTCAGACCTGCAACTGGGACTCCCAGTCTCCAGAACGGGGAGAAAATTAATTTCTGTTGTTTAAGCCACCCAGTCTATGGTATTTTGTTACAGCAGCCTGCACTGACTAATGTACACTTCAGTGTGATAAGGAATTAAAATAATACAGAAGTTTCTGGAAAAATGATGAAATACTCCTCCTGTATGCCAACTCCATTCCCTCCCTGGAGACTGCTGCTAAAAACAATTTGTGGTATACTTTTTAACGCTTACCAAATGTATGTACATGTTCATGTGCCATAAACATACATATATCATTGTACCCACATATGTCTTTGTTGTTGACTTTTTATTTTTTAACACTGACATTTCACTTACCATTATGCAAGCTTATTTTCATTCAACAAAATATATAGCCTTAAATCATTCCTCATAAAGGTTGCATAGATATACCATCCAGATGTATCATAATTTCTTCAACCACCTCAGTAAGGAAGGATGTTGTGTGAAGTGGGTCCCACATGTATCTGAACATGGAGTATCTCCTGGGATTTGTATTCTGCACATTTGTGGATCTGCTGCTCTAGAATTACAGGTTCTCTCTGTTTCTCATCCTAAAAGAAGACAATGTCTTGAAGCTTTTACGATGTTTGACCATGGCAGAATGTAGTTGGCTGATGGTACCCAAAGGACATGATGACACAGGATGCTAATGAATGATTATGTGCTGGATAGTCCTCTTCTGGCCCCTGTGCATCAAAAATGCTAACTTCTCATTCTTTAGGTGACCAGACACTTTGTTCTTTCATGCATGACACTGTACTGTTACGGAAATTGTGACATGACTCATCCACTGACTTATTCCATCTTGGATGAACTCTCCTTCAAGCTATGTAGCTCGAATAGAGTAAATGTGACTAATAAATTTACAGGCAGGATTTTGGCACCATAAAAGATTCTGGCCTCCCTGGAAAAGTTTAGAAAATTTGTCTAATGTTTATGAGGAAATTATTTTTCGTTATGTATGCTATTTGAATCTGATTTTAATAATCCATGAACACTCTATAAATGTAGGAAACCCGCCCTAGTAAAGTCATTTAGTCTTTGAGCCCATTTAATCCTGCCAATGGGGTTGTTGAAATAAGCATGGGTGATTTCTAACATGACTGAGAGTTTACACAACTGCCCTGTTTGCAAGAGCCAAGATATTATTGTGTTTATCGTAGACAAAAGATGACCTTCACTTGGGGATTG
>NW_021157657.1:0-1580 GCF_002837175.3 Physeter macrocephalus | reverse complement strand
CAAACCTGTGTCCCCTGCATTGGCAGGCAGATTCTTAACCACAGTGCCACCAAGGGAAGTCCATGGTGATGGTGTCTCTTAAGTGCCCAATTCAGTCAGGAGAGATAAGACAACCAACCACTTCCTCTCCAGAGCCCCTGAATTAACCTGTCTGCAGTCCCCCACATCCTCTGCACGAGCAGGACACAATACTGAGTGTAAATTCTACCCCAAAAATGTAGAAGAAAGTGAAGCTCTCCAGAGTCCTGGGCACACGGAGGGTTTGTGGGAGCCTGTTCAGCCGAGGGACGGGGCCTTGCAGGCCTTGGGCACCGAGTGGGCCCCCTGCAGTCACAGCTTTAGGAGGAGCCTGACCAGCTGGAAGGGGCTGGCTAGCAGTGAGGCCTCTGCTTCTCATGTCAAAGTCTCATGAGCTAGAGAGCAAACGTGGAGTGACGTCTTCAGGGTGACTTCTCTCACATATTTAAAATTCACCTCTTAGACTCAAGAGCCCCTTCCACTACCCCAAACTTTAAAAATCCAGGTACAAATTAATCTATCCAAGTAGTTCATATTTTGATTCCTGAAAGGTTGTTAGGAGCTGGATGTGTATATAATATGCATAAATAAGTACTGGTCAAATACAGGTAGCTACTATGTGCTCGCCTGGTGCTGGAGTGAGAAAAATGAGTAAAATGCAGTATTTGTCCTCAAGGAGCAAACACACTACTTGGAAATCTATTCAGCACCCTGAAGTGCCCAGTACCAAGCAAGTGATCAAGAAATACCTCTCCGCCTTTATTTGCTGAACGGTGCTGATGAGTACAGAGGAGAGACTGAGCCAGCCCCGGGGAGGGGCCAGGTTGGTGGGCAGTGGAAGGAAGGTGGGGCTTCCTGGCAGAAGGGATCACTGAGGCCCCTACAGGACGGGTGGGAGTCAGCCGAGCAAGGAAGGGCAGGGCGGATCAGAGGCCTGGCGGGAGAACCGCAGCGGGCTGTGCATTTCGGCAGTGAGCGCGAGGCTGTGAGTGCGACGGACACGGCACTTATTCTTTTTTTAATTTTTTTTGGCCCCGCTGCACGGCACGTGGGATCCTAGTTCCCCAACCGGAGATCAAACCCACGCGCCCTGCACTGGAAGCTTGGAGTCGTAGCCACTGGGCCGCCAAGGACATCCCGGAAACAGAATTCTTTTCTCCCAGAAAGTCAGAGTGGAGGAAATCAGTGCCAGGCCGATGGAGACCAACTGAGGCAGAAAGGTGGCTTCACCCACCTGATGGGGTCACCTAGAACACAGGCCCTAATTAAGCTTTCAGATGCACAAACTCAAAGCTTTCCAGATAATGTTCTGTAGAACATAAGATGCTTGCATATTAATAAATCCATGTGATACACAGGTCCCAAGGTCAGGCTGATTCAGAAAGTACAAATGTCCATTGTGAATCTGAAGAGGAAAGTCTGGACTTTTCCAGGTCTGAGCAGCTTTTCACCTGAGCATCTTGAGACACCAGTGCTCAGAGTACATGCTGAGCAATGCCATGGCAGCACTCACGTGGCAGGGCTGCCAGCCGGCAGGGCTGCAGGTGCGACTCTCCCGGAAG
>NW_021157656.1:0-1580 GCF_002837175.3 Physeter macrocephalus | reverse complement strand
CACAACAGTGAGAGGCCCGCGTACCGCAAAAAAAAAAAGAAAAAAAAATAGAATGGACTCTAACACTGAGTCAATCCATTTCCAGCCAAAAAAAGCACAGAGTTGTACCATTTTTGAGAATTAAAGTATAATTTCTAGGGTTTTGGAAATCCTAAGAGGTCCCCTGTGGTGCCATTGGGGACCTTTAAGAGCTATGAGAGGGAGAGGAGGAGCATGATATCTTTCAATCTCCTCATCTTTATGGACAGGGGAACAGATGAGCAGAGAGGTTAAGCCACCTGTTCAATGTCACACAGCAAGTTGGTGGCAGGCCATCTGGCTCCAGAGTCTGTGCCATATACTGCATCATCATACCCAATCATCACAAAAATACTATAATTATTATAGTATTATTTCTTTTTAAAGATGAGGGGAAAGGACCAGAGAGGTTAAGTCACTTGTCTGCCAACACACAGCTGCACGTGGCAGAAGTAAAATTCAGTACCTCGTATGTTGGGTTGAAGAGTGTGCCCCCTCCCCCAAATTCATATCCATATGGAACCTCAGAATTGGACCTTATTTGGAAGTAAGTGTCATTCATTAAGATGAGGCCTCAGTGGATTCAAGTGGGCCCTAACTCAATGAGTGGTATCCTTATAAGAAGCGAAAACAGAGACACAGACACACAGAAAGAATGAATGCATGTGAAGATGGCGACAGAGATTGGAGCGATGTATCTACCAGCCAAAGAATGCCAGAGATTGCCAGCAACCACCAGGAGCTGTGAGAGAGGCATGGAACGGATTCTCCCTCAGAACCTCCAGAAGGAACCAATCCTGCTTCCTGCTGACACCTTGATTTGGAACTTCTGGTCTCCAGAACTATGAGAGCCTAAATTTCTATTTTTTTAAGCCCCCCAGTTTTGGTAATTTGATATAGCAACCCTAGGAAACATCCACCAGGCATGACATGCTTGCTGCCCCTTTACTGTGAAAGCCCCATCTTGTTCCAGGGAGCTGTAGAGATGTGCCCTCCTCCTGTCCCCAGACCCTCCCACCAGCCTGCAGCAGCTGCTGGTCCTCGAAGTGGCTCCACAGGCTCTGGGCTGTGAGAAAGGCTGGCTGTGGTGCAACTCTGCCATTCCGTCTGCTCCTTGCATTGTGAGCTCTTGCAAATTACTGTTTTCAGTTGAAAAGAGGCTCCACGGAGCTCTTCAGCTGCTCAGCAGGAGCCGTGGATGCTCTTGAATTAACATGGAGAAGCAGAACCTTCTATGGCTGATGGCCCAGGGGGTCCCCCTTTGTCCTGTCCCTTGGTCAGGCCTGGAGGGACAGTGGTGCCTCTCGGTGTCTCCCACAAAGGCAGTCTCTGTTGAGACTCTGAACGCAGAGTTTCCTGTGTTCAGCATGTCTGTTGAGAAGGGGTCAAGGGATGCTGAATTAGGCTCTGCAGTTTCCAGGGGTTAGCAGGCTTCTGACTCCTATGGTAGAAGGGCCTGCATGGGCCACTTACCTAATTGGCAGCCTGCCATTGGTCAGCACACACAGAGTGGACCTCTATTTGGTCCAATCAGAAGGGCAGGAGGGCATTGAGGAATAACC
>NW_021157655.1:0-1580 GCF_002837175.3 Physeter macrocephalus | reverse complement strand
GGCGCACGGGCTTAGCTGCTCCGCGGCATGTGGGATCTTCCCGGACCAGAACTCGAACCCATGTCCCCCGCCCTGGCAGGCAGACTCCCAACCACCGCGCCACGGGGGAAGCCCCTCCTCAATACTTTTTAAATGCATTTCTGATTGTTCAGAGGACAGTTTTCTCCAGAGGTCTGGACTTTCTTCTAAAGCCTCATAGCTTAAGATATCAATCTTATTTTAAGGTCAAGACTTATACATAATTCATCTTTACATTTCTAGACTAATGAAAATGACTTTTGATTTCCAAAAAGTAGAAAAAAACAAAGTAAGCACTGCACATATTTTAAAACACCCATGCCCTTTAATGTTCCTGGAAATTTTCTCTCTTAGCTAGCCCCCCTCAGATTCCAGATAAGGAGAGCAAAGAGAGCTCTTGTTTCAGGGCAGAGCTGGGGTATAAACATGGCTTTCCCGCATCCCGATTCAGAGTTCTCTTTTTTGTGCCATCATTTTCTGTAAGGTATTTATTATCGCTCCTATTATTTTTCTGACCCTTCAACACTGAGTTGTGTGTTTGGAAGTGACCTTCGGATGACCTTCTCTATTTCTGGGGAGCAATCCCTAGTCCTGGCTGTCCCTTTTGTGAACAGAGGCACCCATTTCAAGGCGATAAACCACACTCTCCTTTATTTAACTAACTCTTTATGTCCAGAACTCTCAGACACATCAGAGAAATCCAGGAAAATCAACATACTCTTTCTTCTTAGCTTTCATGCTTGATCATGCCGTCCCCTATTTAAAATCCTCTGTGACTCTCTTTTCCTACAGGTTAAAATCCCAAACTCCTTAGACAGCCCTGCAAAGCCTCACACGCTGGGCCTCCACTAACCACTCCACTGTCATCCGTTACAGTCCCTTCCTCACCCCAAACCCTCCCCTATGCTACAGACCCACGGCCAAACCTCGTCCTGTCCTGCTTCTTGGCCTTTGCACATCAGACCTCAAGGCCTAGGATAGCTTTCCCCACCATTTGATCCCTCTGGATAATTGCCACCTGTCTTTCAAGCGTCAGCGTAAATGTCTCCTCATCTAGCACGTCTTCCCTGACCACTGTCGAACTGGGTCATCTTCATCTCCAGCGGGGCACAACCTCTGGCTCTGTGCTCACCCTTATCCAGCCCTGACCACATGTCTTGTTTGCTTCTCTATCTTCTTCAGGAAGATTGTCTGCCTTTCTATCCCCAGTACCCAGCGCCATGCCTGGCTCATAGGAGGCCCTCAGTACATGCTGTGGAATAAACGAATGAATGAGGAGATGAAAGAAGGAACCATGTGGCCAATCCCTCACCCAGGCCCTGGGCACAGTGTCCACTAAGCGGTCCCAGCTCCACCCACCTTTCTCCTCCCTCTGAAGGATGCCTGGGCAACTGTGGGGTGGTCCAATATCCAAGAACAGCGCTTCCAGAGGCCTGGAATTTGTGTATACCTGTAGTTAGCAGGTGACTTTGCTTTGAAACTTTCGATATTAACTGTGACTCATAAGAGATGCTGAGAACATAACATGAAGAGTTTACATAATCCTTTTTTTTTTTTTTTTT
>NW_021157654.1:0-1580 GCF_002837175.3 Physeter macrocephalus | reverse complement strand
ATACTATGTCTATCTGTAAGAAGTCCTAGAGTGAAGAAGGAAGAAAGGAAGGAAAGAAGGAAGAAAGGAAGGAAGCGAGGGAGGGAGGGAGAGAGGGGAAAAATAACCAATTCGTTGTTGTAATACTACATATAATCAATGTAAGATTTACTTTAAATACAATCAAACGCATCCTTCTCATCTTCAGTTACTATAATGCCATAAGATTTAACAGAAAAGAAAAACTAATCATAGAAGAGTAAATAATAACAAACTGTCCTCCTTATATCATTGTGTTAAAAATATCTTATAAAACAGCATGCAAAGTATGATCCCAATTTTGCTTTTAAAACATATACATGGTCACGTAGAAGGACAAAAATGAAAGAAAACTATTAAAATACTAGCAATCCTAAAAAGCAAATGACCCAACTTCCCCTACAATAAATTACATGGAAAAAAGGAGAGAAGGGACAATGTTACAGATTAAGAAAGTCTTGAAAGAGACAAACGCAATGCATTCATCAGGCTTGGATCCTGATTTCAACAAACGGTAAAACGACAATTTTGAGACAAAGGAAGTGACCATGGAGACCAGGACAAACCAGAATAACATTAAACAATAATCATTAATTTCATTAAGGGTAATGACATTGTGACTATTTTTTAAGTCATTATCTGTTTAAAATTCTTACTGAAGTATTTTGGTTAAATGGTATAATATCTGGGCTGTGCTTTAAAACTCAAAAAAAATTTTTTTAAACAATCCAAACAGGAAGAAGATAGGTGGAACAAGAAAGGCAAGATGTCTGTAC
Source organism: Physeter macrocephalus (assembly GCF_002837175.3). Taxonomy (NCBI): domain Eukaryota; kingdom Metazoa; phylum Chordata; class Mammalia; order Artiodactyla; family Physeteridae; genus Physeter; species Physeter macrocephalus. The sequence goes on along the minus strand of NW_021157654.1, from coordinate 786 downwards.
TTGTTGAAGCTAGACTGATGGGAACATGGGGGATCGCTGTGCTATTCTAGTTTTGTGCATGTTTGAAAAAGCTCACAAATAAAAAGTGAAAATGGTTGTAGGGATAGTTATCCCTGGGTGGTAGAGACTGGGTGATCTTGTAGGAATTTGGTAATTTTTACTTTGACGTCTGTGCCCTTTAGGAACATCCACATTTTACACAATAAATAGGAATTACTTTGGTTGTTTGAAGAAACAAATGCTACTCTTTTAGTGGATGGATGGATGGATGGGTCTTTCAATGCCCAGTTCCAATGACGCCACCTCCATGGATTTAATTCCCCCTCTACAGACACCTCAATACATTTTACTTGTACTTCCACTAAAGGCCTAATTACATTTGATCACTTAGTATGACAATTTTTAATTATGCCTTATTTCTCCCCTTAGAAAAATAAGGGGCATTTCTTTTTTGTATTTCCATCCCTGTCAACACTAAGCAAAAAGCTCTGTAAATAACTGGAATTAAATAGTTATATACTTAATTGAATTAACTTTTCCACTAATAAATCCAGGGAAGAAACAAGCAGCAATAGCAGCAGAATGTCCTACTGCTTGTAACTACAAAAGCTTTATGGTTAGAACATGCCCAGAGGTCCCTATACCCATCAAATGTTACCTAGACAATTTCTCAAACCATTTATTTTCCAATTGACTGGGGAAAAAAAACATCAGTCAGTAGCAGAAAGGGGTCAGTTACTGAACTGAGTTAGACTTTTTTTTTAAATGACTCCTTGAAAAAAAAAA
>NW_021157653.1:0-1581 GCF_002837175.3 Physeter macrocephalus | reverse complement strand
TTCATCATCTGCATGCAGGGCCAAGAGTCTGGAATGTGCTGAGACTTCCAGACTTCATTTCTTACACAGAGAATTACCCATAATTCCTCTATCCAGAGACAAATGCTGCCAATGTTTGGTGTAACCATTCAGACTTTTCTCTCTGCATGCTTGTGTGTATAAATTATTTTTGTTATATTTTTCCTAAAATGAATGAAAACATACCGTTTCATAACCTTTATAGCTTGGTGCTATATTTTGACAATTATTTTTCATGTCAATAAATCCTCATTATTCATGGCTATGAGGAAGGTTGAAAAGCCTGAATGTAAACCAAGGCCATTGGGTGTTGAGAAAGCCACAGAAGCCGGTGAGAATACAGGAAAGAGAGGGCAGGGACAGATCAAGGACCTCTGGCCCCTCAGCTTGACTATTAGGTTTCTGACTGGTTATTATTAGATAGACTCATTAGGGATACTCAGCTGTACTTTGGAGCCTTCTATTCTCTTTTGATTCTTAGTTCAAGTTTTGCTTAACGTTTAAAAAGATATTAAAATGTACTGAAAACAATGTAACATACCCATGGCTCACCACCCTGCCTTCATGTTAGTTAAACCCTGGTGGCCTTTTTGCGTGCCAGAGATCTGGAGCCTCAGCAGTCTCCATCACCAGCCCTGGATTCCAGCTGCCAGGATGGCACCTTTGGGGTGGTCATGATCTTTCTCTCCAAGTCTGGTCTCTCTCCAGCGCCTTCCTAGATGCTCTTGCCAGAAATCTGGCTGTCATCTCTGACCACTTCTTCATCCTCAGATCATCAACTCTTGCCATTTCTGCCCCCAAAGTGCACCTCCAAGTGGGCCAGGTCACACCCATGGCCCAACTCTGGTCCAAGTCACTGCTTTCTCTTGTAGGACCCCTGCTAGCCAGGATGGCTCCTTTGTGAACACAGATCAAGGCACCCCCTTCACAAAGACACAACCTATTGGAAACACAGTTCAGTGAGCAGCGACACCTTTGAGCAAATAAGAAAAAGGTGCCTTTTCCTTTGGTCAGACTCAGCTCTGTGCCAGGGTTCATGGATTTTAGTTCCCACTAGACTTCTTGGGCGAGGTGCTCTTTTACAGTGAGCAGCCTGCATATCTGTATCTGGAGGCCCTTCTTTCTTTCGCCTGGACTGCTGTGCTAGCCTCTGGGGGCAGGGGGATATATGCTTCCATTCCTGGCTCTTCCAATCCATTTTCCACATGTAGCCAGAGTAATAGACACACACCACACACTCCACCCCTACCTCTGGTTATGTTACTCCCCAGCTAAAAGCATAGCAATGGCCTTCTGGTGTTCTTGGAATAGAGTCCAAATTTCTCAACCTGGATGATAGGCCCTGCATGGCCAGGTTCCTGCTGCCCTCTTCCAGCTGTGAAGCACCTTGTGTGCTGAGCCAGGGGACTTGGACTCTGGTCTGTGATGACAGAGCACAGGGTGAGGGGCAAATTCCCCAGGGTCATAGCAGCTGTGTGGAGGGGCTGAGGGTGGACATCAGAGAGAACCAAGGTGCTGGATGAACTGCCATGGTGTGGGGTGGAGGCCGTCCACAAGGGCAAG
>NW_021157652.1:0-1581 GCF_002837175.3 Physeter macrocephalus | reverse complement strand
GCCCAGTAGGTGTATTTTTGATGTATCTGTGGGGAGGAAGATGATATCCACATCTTACTCTCTGCCATCTTGAAGCAAGCCTCAGCACTGAACTTTTTAAATGCTTTTCGCTAATGTATTCAGAAGACCATGTGATTTCCTTCTTTACTGCGTTCATATAGTAAATTGCATTGGTAGATTTTTCTGATGATGAAATAATCTAATGTTGAATCTTTTCTGATGGCACCCATGTTTCCTGGGATAAACTCGACATAATCATTTTGTTTTGTTTTGTTAATTTAAAAATAAGCTTTTGAGCTTAATCAGCTAACATTCCATTTCTCATTTCTAAGTTTATATTAACCCGTGAAATCAGTCTGTCATTTTCCTTCCTTATAATTTGCTTGCTCTGTTTTGGTACCAAGGTTATTAACTGACTTCATATAATGAGTTTGGAAACTTATCTTCAAGTTCTATTTTCTGCAACAGACTGTGTAAAATAGGGGTTACATATTCTTTGAGAGTTTGGTAGAATTTACCTATGTGAATTCTACAGTTTCAGTCTACAAGGAGAGAATTTGATCACCATTTCAATATTTTTATTTTTTATTGGTATTCACATTCTTTTCTTACTCCTGGCACCAAATTTAGTATTTTAATTTTTTTCAGAAAATTTCCCACTTCCTCTAGATCTTTATATTTAGTCCTCTATAGTTGTTCATAATATTCATGTCAATGAATTTTAAATTAATTGCTTTTTAAATTTATATCAAGTAAATTCTTCATTCTCTAGTAAAGAAGAGTAAATCTCCTAATACTTCCTAATCACTAATAATTTCCCATTTTTCCCAGAGACACTTTCCATGGAATCTTCAATCTTATTTAGAGATGCTCTTGTCCAGTTGTCATCTCAGAGTCTTATCATCATACCAACAATTCTTTCTGCTTATTTTCTGAATTAGCTAAATTGTTTTTAGATCTCATACTTTCCTTCTTCTTTCATTACTGTCATATTTTAGAACAAATACTTCCAAGATAGGGTACATGGCAATCACATTTTGAGACCTTACTTTCTGGAAGTATCCTCGCTATATCCTTATATGAGATTAATTGACTAGCTTGAATAGAGGTAATTTTAATGACTCATCTATTTATTCATCATTTTGTACTCATATTGTTGTCATCTTCCCATGATGCTCTGAAATATTAATGGCTAGTTTCTTGTGATTTCTTTTCCTACATTGTGTCAAGTGTTCAGTGGGACCTTTCAATCTGGAGACTCATGCCCTAACATTCTGAGAATTCTAGTATTATTTCATTGTTATTGTTCTTTCCTTTTTATCTGTTCTCATTTTTTGGAACTCCAATTATTTGCATGTTGACCTTTACAGATTGATCTTTTTTTTCCTTATAGTTCATCTGTTTGTTTTTTGCTCTACATTCTTATAGAGTAACTCCACTTCATCTTCCAGCCCTTTTATTGTATATATTGTTTTTCCCATCATATTTCTGAGAATTTGTGTTCTCTGAATGCTCCTAAAAAGCATCCTATTTTTATTCCATGGATACAATATCTTCTGTTATAGTCACTGGCTTCACTCT
>NW_021157651.1:0-1582 GCF_002837175.3 Physeter macrocephalus | reverse complement strand
GGGGGGAGTATATCTGAGCATCCCTATGTGTGTGAGTAAAATGTGTGAACTTCACGGTAAGTGTGAGCATATGCATTTGTGAGAGCATGAGTATGATGGTGTTTGTAAACGTGCTGTGTGGGGGGAAATGTATGAGTACGTGACTGTGAGCAGATATGAGTGTGTGTGCGTGGATGTGTGAGCACGTTTGAGGGAATGCATGTGTAAGCATGTTTTCATGAGCGAGTGAATGTGTAACTGTTCATTTGTGTAAGCTTGTTAATGTGTGAGTGTATTTTTGTGAATATATGAGAATATGCTTGTGAGTTTGAGTGTATCTGTGTGTGAAGGTGTGAGCTTTGTGATGACTGGAGAAAATCTGTGTTCAAGTGGATGCATGAAAGTGTCGCTGTTTGTGAGCACGTTACTGTGCACGTGTAAGTGAAACTGAGTGCACTGTTGTCAGCATATATGAATGTATGTGAATGAATCTGTAAACATGTTCACGCGTTAGTGGACATGTGAGGATTTTCTGTGAGTGAATGTGGGCATGATCATATATGAGTGTGTCTATGCACATGAGTAAAGTGGTGAGTATGCTCGTGAGTCCGTGAATATGCCCCAATGTTAGAGAATTTTTGGCTGTGTGCATGTATGTGAGCATTTCTTATACCTCAGTGAATTTGGGAATGTGTTCATGTGAGGAATACGCTGAGGATGTGAGTGAATAGTGATCACACTTGTATATGTGAGCATGTTCATGCGCGTGTGCAAATGATTATATGTAAGGACGTGTATGTGTGTGAAGGAATCTGCAACCGTGTTTGTGTGTGCGACTGAGTGTTTGTGCATGTGAGGGTGTGATCGTCTTAAGGATGAGTAGGCTGACGCACGTAAGTAAACATACGAGTGACACTGTACGTGAGGCATATTCGGGTGGGTGAGTGAATGCATAACCATGTTAAATTGAGTATATCTGTATTGGAACGAATGTGTGCATGTGTCAGTGTGTCTATGAATGGGAGTAAACTTGTGAGCATGTTCACATGAGTGAATGTGTCACTTGTGGATGTATGTGATCATGTCTGTGTGTAAGAGTGAATGGAGCCTGTTCACATGTCAGTGGGTTAACGTGTGTACTTTGTGTGTGTGTGTTCACGTGTGCGAGTGAATTTGTAAGCATGTGCATGATGGCAGCATGTTCATCTGGGAGTGAATGTGTAACCGTGTTCATTTTTGTGAGCTTGTTAATGTGTGCATCTATTTCTGAGTCAACGCATGACTGTATGTGTAGGTGTATATGTTGATCAGATGCATGCACATAACTGTGTTAATGAGTGTACTTGTGAGTTTATGAGCAGGTTCACTGTGTGCATATGTGAACATGTTCATGCTTGTGTGCAAATGACTGTGTAAGTATATACATGTGATCATGTTCCTGTATTTGAATGAATGTGGAAGCATATCAGGTACGTTGATGAATCTGAGTGAACGCATGCTTTGTATTTCGGTTTTAGTACATTTGTGTCTGAGTAAATGTGCAAAAATGTTTATGTCAGTAAATGCATGAGCATATAAATATATATATATATATATATATATA
>NW_021157650.1:0-1582 GCF_002837175.3 Physeter macrocephalus | reverse complement strand
TTGTCTTTCTCTTTCTGACTTACTTCACTTAGTAAGATAATCTCTAGTTGCACGTTTCTATATTTCTGCCCAGCTTGGATTTATAAGTTGAGGAAGTGAAGTGCAGGAAGAATCCTAAATTAGTTTACACAATAATTATACATTATTAACGAGGTAATAATTTTTAGAATTTTGGAGAAATTTGTGTATTTTCTGCCATATGTGTAGCATGTGTGTGCTAATGACTCCCATTACTTTATCACTTGGTGTATTATAAGAAAGATGTAATTATGATATTTAGAGTTAAGCACTAAAATGTGGGACATTAATAAGCAAGTGATAGTAAAACACTATTGTATTAGTGATACCAGTTGCTTTATAGCACCCGTAAAAAACCCATAAAAACCCCCCATAAATCTCAGTTTTTCACCTCAATAAATGTTTTTCTCTCAGGCAACATCTAGTGCAGATTTTCTGGCTGGTCTTCACATGGTCGCTGAGAGACTACCGTGTGACTTTGGAGTCTAGGACCATGGAGTCCTCTGCGTTTGACACATAGAAAGGCAAAGGGACATAGAGAAGAACCCCCCAAACCAGGAGAGGCTTTCCTGGGTCAAGCTTCAAGGTTTCAAACTGGCTGGTTACAATTCTTTCCACATTCCATTGTCCAGATCTCAGCCACATGGCCGAAACTAATTGCAAGGGAGGCTAGGAAATGTAGTTTAGACTGAATCTTTGTGTTCCCCCCAAAATTCATATGTTGAATACCAGTGTGATGGTATTTGGAGGTGGGGCCTTCGGGAGGTGATTCAGTGGAGCCCTCATGAATGGGATTAGTGTCCTTATAAAAGAGACCCCAGAGGACTCCCTGGCCTCTTCCACCATGTGAGGACACAGCCATACTGAACTGCTGATGCCTTGATCTTGGACTTCCCAGCCTCCAGAACTGTGAGAAATAAAAGTTTTTTTTTGTTTAAGCCACCTACTCTATGATATTTTGTGATAGCACCCCGAACAGACCAAGACCATTGTATTTCCAAGAAGAAAAGGAAACAGACTTTGATAACTACTCTAGCAGCCTCTGCTGCAATAATTTACCACGTGTTCTGTGTCACAGGGGATCCACAACCAAAATGAGGGACATATATCAAGTCTGAGAGTCTGATTTCTTAGAGAGGCCACCATCCCTCTGGGTCAACTTCCTGGTGTTTGTTCTTAGCAGGGAGTGGTAGCCATGCTATGGTGAGGTGGGTGTGGTAGCCAAAGAGGATATGTTATGTGGAGGGCAAGCTGACCTCTCAGGTGGGCCCCTAAAGAGGCTGCGCCTTAGCTTTTAGTTTAGTTATTTTCAATAGGTAATCAATAAATATATAAGTAAAATATATGGTATACTAGATGCTGATATATAGTATGCAGCATCTAGCCTAGGAAAAGCAAGGAAAAGAGATAAGGAGAATCAGAGGTACACAATTTTGAGACTACTGGACAGGATATTCTGAAAAATGATCCACCACTGTAAAACAAATGCACCTCTCTCTGAAAATTAAAGTTTCCAGTTCTTAGTCTTGAAAAATGGGTCCAGAGCTCAGGATTCATTTTTCAG
>NW_021157649.1:0-1583 GCF_002837175.3 Physeter macrocephalus | reverse complement strand
CATCGGCAGGCAGATTCTCAACCACTGTGCCACCAGGGAAGCCCTGGAAGCATTTTCTAAAAGGCTTTTCTCGGTGTTTCTATTAGGTGGAGGTAGTATGGGGTGATGGAGCAGGAAGTGGGCTTAACTTTTTAACTTTACACATGAAAATCTTAAAGATGTCAGCCTGTTTTCAACTCATGTCACTCATCTCATCCTCTTCAGAAGGTGCCTTGTTAGAGCAGAGACTTTGCAGGCTCATCTCTGCCTACTTTGAGGTGTCTGTGGGCCTGGCTCAATCCTCCCCCAAGCCCTCCAGTGCTCTCCGCCCCATCCTGGGCTGTCTCCTGCACCGGGCGTCTGTCTCCGGGGCCCACTCACGTGCCCCTGTGCCCATGGCAGGGTCTTAGATGCATTGAACCCATAGGATGGTCCTTGCTGCCTGGCAATCATCTTGAATTGGTTTAACTAGGTGCCATACCTGCCTGACATTTCTTAGGATCTGTCTAAACCTTGAACTCGGAAGGAGCGACTCTTGTTTGGAGTACCGTGTTCTTCAGCAGAAAAATCCTTTTGACTGAGACATGCAATCACGAGGCTCAGTTTGCACAGCCCCAAATGGTCACGTCAGATGGGTTCTTGGTACGGAGGGCCTGGCTGCATCCCCTTAGAATTATTAATGTATTGGCTACTTTGTTTCCGATGACTCAGTGTTTGCATGACCTCAGTTCTACTAAGCGTCCGAAGGCACTTTTGTCGAGTGTCTTCAGTTTGCCCAGTGTAACAACATTTTGTTTCTGAGCAACAGTTGTGCCCTTGAACCCGGGCTGCTTTGCGAGGAGGAGGACTCGCTGGCCATCCTTGAGAGCCGAGGTCAGTCTGGGACTGGCCATGGGCAGTCGGCTGCTCCTTGGGTTCAAGGTGATTCTCTTTCCTCGAGTTTTCACCGTCCTTAATTGGCCCCAGGAGACCAGACATAAGTAAGTAAACAGAGTTCCCTGTACAGATGCCAGTCGTCTTCACCTCTGGTTTGTGGTGGGCTGGACCCACTGTTAAGCTTAGCATCTGGAAAGAGAACTTTTTGGAAATACTACCTCCTAAGTGCTAAGGGCAGGAACTCTTGAGAGGATCTGGATTCCTCCGGAGAGGGTCTCCCCTCCCATATGTGAGGACGGAATTAACAGCCCCTCTCATGGCATCACCAGGGAACAGCAAGGACTTTAGAAGGGTTGCTGGAGATTTGGGTCATACGAGTGGATTCACTTACTTTGCTGCATCCTTGTGCTGTTTTTATTTTCTTCAATACCTTGTATTTTATTCCTGCTAGGCTTCCCCCCCGCCCCAGAATAAAAGCACATTCAATAAGAAGAATTCTCTAGTATCTAATACAGAATGATACTGCTTGTCAGTTGGAAGAAAAAGCAAATTGTCTGCTCTGTGGGTTGGGAGTTCCTCTTTAAAAAAAAAAAAAAAAAAAGCAGCTTAGAGAAAATCCCTGAACATAGTCTTCTGATTGAAAAATATATTAGTGGATTTCACGGCTTTATCATTTTCTTAAAGTAACAGTTTTCCTTACTTTTCAAACATATACCATATATATATAT
>NW_021157648.1:0-1583 GCF_002837175.3 Physeter macrocephalus | reverse complement strand
GAAGAAGCATGGAAGTGGCCCGGGGTGTCTGTGGTTTAAAACCATCGAACGCTGCCTCCCTTTAGAGACCAGATTCCACTCTTTTACCAAAACTACCAGATCACTCACTGTTTTAAAAATGAAATAATTATGTCTCAGATATGGGAGAAACATATTTTAAAATCTCAAATAAATTGTTTCACAGAATTCTTGCCTCTGCTTTTCCCTCTATAACTGACTTGAATTCTTACATGCTGTTTGCATTCACCATTTTACCTATTGGTTCTGTGTTATAAAGGAAAACAGATAGCTGAACAAATATCCTGCATATATATTAAGGGAGACTGCACATGAAGGGAAAACATAAAGGTATTTATGTCCTTAGTTTCACTCACAAAAGCACTGTAGCTGAAATGCCCATCATCAATCATTCCAGTCTTTATCCTTCTTGATCAACGAAATGTTTGATAAACCTCTCTTAAACACTCTTCTATAGGCTGAATCCTGTACCATTATGTAAATTGCTAATAGTTACTTAGGTAATGATCTGTAAGCTTTTATGCCTCAGGACCTTTGCTCATACTATCATTTTCACTTGGAACGATCAACCCATCCCTACTGTCACACTCCAATCCATCATGCCAAGCTCCACTTAAAGTTCATAAAGTGAGGGCTCTCTGTTTGAATTACTATTGTACTTTGCTTTTCTTTCATATGGGACTTTTTAATATTTTGCCTTTATTTTTATTTAGTTCTTGCTTTTCCTATTAGAGTTGTCCCTCGGTATCCATGGGGGTTTGGTTCCAGGAGCCCTGCGGATACCAAAGTCACCAGACACTCAAGTCCCTTCTGTAAAGGGGCTACTAATACAGTCTACTCTCCATATGCGAGGGTTAAGCAACTGCGATTGGCTGAATCCACAGCGTGGAACCCGCGCATACAGAGGGTCAACTGTATATACAATTTTAAGAAATGTATTAGTATATTTACCTTTTTGCCTACCTCCACACTCAGAAACATAGTATTTTACGTAAGTAAATATTAAATAAGTATTGGTTGTTAGATGAATGAATTACCATTATGATTTCATATTAGCAATAAATAATGGACACATGAGAGAGTGAGGCTTATGGTTGGTTTGGGTAGAAGGAGATATCCCAAGGAAATATGGGATTATTAAATCCATTACAAGCCTGGATAATGATTAGTTACTTAAAATAGATCTTTTGAAAGAGGTATTTGAGGATAGTAGAACATGAAGAAAAATGGCATGCTATCCTATCCACAGTTAAAGTGATATGCAAGCAAAACTCATGCATTTAGACTGGGTCATTATAACTGAGTTCTGTCTTGTTCCTTTTAGAAGACAAAGTGTTAGCCATCCACGGGGTGGGGGGGGGGAAACATTGCAAGTATTAGTGAATGCACCGTATTGTTAAGGTAGACAATACTCAGAGAAATCAGCTGAAAGAAATGAGAGATTTCTAAAAGGTGCAGTTATCACTCTATCACATATTTTAACATATTTTCTGTTCTACTGAATATATTACTTTTTTATTTCCCTCAGTCTAGAATCTATTCAAAAGTATATATATATATATATA
>NW_021157647.1:0-1583 GCF_002837175.3 Physeter macrocephalus | reverse complement strand
GCAGGCAGATTCTTAACCAGTGCACCAGCAGGGAAGCCCGGAAAATGCTTTGATGTTCTTATTTGATTAATCCCACTTCCACCCGACCCAGGGCAAGAGAAGAAGCAAGTGAAACAAAGAAGGCCTAATTACTTTGTATACTAAAGAAGTAGGAATCTGTGAGTTTTTAGCTGGCCTCTCAAGAGACAGCATAAGGCACCTGAAAGAGATGAGCGGGGCATGAGAGAGTGACATCTGGATGGGCTAGTGAAACCCTATGTAAGATCATGGCCAGGAGGAAATTTCCTGTGGTGAGGAAGACTTGAGAAATGTACAAATAACCCTGAACCATCAGCAATAGTTTGCAACCTACAATAAGCACGTGTAAGAGGTGTTTCGTCAGGATTTGCAGAGAGCGAGAAAGAGGAATGGGCCTGAGGAGGCAGGCAGCAGATGCAGGAGTTGAAAGCAACAGTTTGGAACAGGTAGTAGCAGTGAAAAAAAGCAAATAGCATCAACGGCCCACTGCTAAAACAAAAGCCACCCAGAAACCCACAGGAAGTACTGAGGGTGGCTTTCCACCCGTAACCTGGAGGCTTGAGCAACACTGACGCCCAAAAGCTGAAGGACATAGAGATGGCTGAGTTCTAATAACAAATATTCTCCCCTTCTATGATTGAACCTGATTGCATTTGCTCAGCTGCATCAAATAAAAATTTTTATCAATGTGTTTATCCTTTTTGTGTCAGCGTAGATCAGAGTTTGAGCCTCGGCCCTCTTGATATTTGGGGATGAATAATTTTTTGTCGTGAGGGGGCTGTCTTGTAAGATGTTTAGCAGCATCTCTAGATGCCAGCAGCAGTAGCAAACCAGCCTCCAGTCGTGACAATAAAAAATGTCTCCAGACGTTGCCAAGTGTTCCGGGGGGGAGGGAGGCAGAAACCACAGCATTTTGTGTAAAAATGGCTTCCAAACATATTTGGAGTGTTTCTGCTAAGTCACACTAAGTGGTACAGCTTCTGAACATCTGCAGAGTGGCCAAGAGTGATGCTGCTGCAAGTTCCCAGGTCTTCAAGAATATTTATATTGTATTTGTGTAATAACAGCATTTACAGTTTTCTATGGCCTACATTACAAAGTGATAATATTGCCATTAATAGAACACTGTAGTTTTAACGTTATGTACAAATAAAAATTAAGAGTTGGTTATACAAGTTTTCCCTCTAAGCAAAAGTCCACTTACCTTAGTATGTGTCTGGGATGGGTACCCAGCATTGATACAGAGTAGCAGCTCCCAGGAACCGAACAGTGTGCTGCCAGAGTCAGATCTGTTGGGAAGGCTGCATGATGAGCTCCAATGATTCCCCACCTGTGTCTTCTCGAGATGTTCAAGATGGATGACATTCGCACAAGCAGCACACTCTTGTAGGAGAACCCAGATTCAAACTGGTGAAAACCAGTGTTTTGCAGGGAAGTGAAGCAGGGCAATAACTTATAATCATGACAACTATTATTGTCTCTACCAGCCATGGTCTTTCAGTGCTATTGCACAGATAAAACTGATGTGTGTGTGTGTGTGTGTGTGTGTGTGTGTGTGTGTGTGT
>NW_021157646.1:0-1584 GCF_002837175.3 Physeter macrocephalus | reverse complement strand
CTGCATTGGCAGGAGGACGCTCAACCACTGCGCCACCAGGGAAGCCCCTCGTCGCCCTCTTAATGCATCGTATTTGGCAGTTCTACTAGGTTGAATAGTATCCTATCCAAATTCATGTCCACCCAGAACCTCAGAATGTGACTTTATTTGAAAATGTATTTGCAGATACATGTATAATCAAGATAAGATGAGGTAATATGGATTAGGCTGGACCCCAGTTAATCCAATGACAGATGTCCTTATAGGAAAGAAGAGGGAAATTTGGTCAGAGGTATGCACAGAGGGAAGATAAGAGATACACAGGGAGAATGCCTGTACATTATATTTCTCTGTGAAGACAGAGGCAGAGAATGAAAAGGTGCATCTACAAGCCAAGGAATGCCACAGATTGCTGGCAGCTGTCAGCAGCTAAGAGAAGAGCATGGAACAATTATCCCCCCGAGTCCCCAAGAGGCAACTAATCCTGCTGACATCATGACTTCACACTTCTGGCCTCTTGAACTGTGAGAGAATACATTTCTATTGTCTTCAGTCAGCCAGTTTGTGGCAATTTGTTATGGCAGGCCATGGAAAATTATACAGTAGCATTCTCTAGACAGTAGGTCAGACCTAATATAAACAGGTTGGGTGTGAGGACACAGAAGACCACACCAGTCAGTTTCAGAGGCAGCTCTGGGATAACTTCCCCCACAGCATGGGCCGTGCCAGGAAATACAGGGACAGTGCTCTGGACAGTACCATGGCCATAGTGCCACTGCCAGAGGACCATCTTTGGTCTTCTGGGCAGCAGTGACGTCATGGACTGTGGTCATTAGAGCTTTGTTAGTTCCCTCGCAAAGCCAAAATTTCATGAATGATCTTGGCTAAAGGAGTCAAGTACTTGGTGCAGTACAAGACTTTGGTGGCAATCTTGAGGGAGTTGTCATTTCTCTTGGTTTAGTCTCATTCCCAAAACAGAGGCATCTGCAGAAGTGGGAGAGAAAATGACCTTTTGGCTTCACTCTTATAGTGGGGCTCGGAATTTTCTCAGCTTATTATTATAGGAAAACTTTGGGAAGTATTGCATATGTCTATTACCTTGATTGTGGTGATGGTACAATGGGTGTTTGCATATGTCCAAACTCATTAAGTTGTACACATTAAATACATGTAGTTCTTTCAACTATTCTTCAATAAAACTGTGAAAAAAAAAGATACATGGACTCTACAATATATTCAGCACCAGCATTACCCTGTTTGATGTTGGTGGTATCCCAATTCTAGAAAATGGAGCTGAGTTTTCCAGTCACTATACGTTTCGCGTTCTCAGCCTTGGTAGTACCATTGAACTTGCATTGGCTGTTCTTGGGGTCAACAAAAGGGTTATTTATGGCCACAATAGCCGCATTGTAAGAATTGAAAACAACTCTGGTCACATGATCACATCTGTTTATGCCAAACTTCACCATCATGTCTCAAGGATGAAGTTGGCTTTGGACCAGAAGCTGTGGCTTTTTATTGAATAAGGAAGAACAGAGGCTCAATTTAGCTTTCATTGGTTTCTTGCTATAGCTCTTATAAAATGGAAAAAGAAAGAGTTAAAAG
>NW_021157645.1:0-1584 GCF_002837175.3 Physeter macrocephalus | reverse complement strand
TTCAATAAATATTCATTTTACGTCCCTAGTTTCCAGGGACAGCACTAAATTCTGGTAATTCAGAGATGAGTTAGACATGGTCTCCACTCTTTCAGGATTTTACGGTCCAGAGGAAGAAGAAAGTATATAGGTAATTTAAACATCAAGAATTATTACAGAGATAGGCAAAGAACAATATTTGCACATAATGCACATACCTTACAAGGGTCAGAGAAGGGCTTCCTGGAGGAACTTGCACCTCTGCTGAATCTTGAAGGATTAGCTAACCATATTGATGGGGAGGGAGAGGAAACAGCAAGAGCAGAAACAAAAAAATATAAAAAGAATATGAATAAATTAATATGGCATACATTCATCACAATTTCTTTCTGAATTATTTAAAAAATAAAATATATCCTCATTTATATAAAACCAATATGAAACCACCCTAATCATAAGGATAACTAATGCTACTTTATTTTCCATATGTCCTTTAGATTCTCAGCAATAGCTCTGTGTTTATTTTATCTGGGCAAGTATATACGATATTTCTTCTAAAATGCATGTCAGAAAACCTGGGTTTCATATGTCACGAAAAACTGAAAGATTTTGAAAGGGGGGGAGAAAAAGGATTACTGGGTAGCTTACGGAAGGCTGGGCATTGCCTAGTACATCCTTCCTGGTTATCTGACTCTGTAGTGTTCTGAGCCTTTCATTGGATTAGAAAGAGTCCTGGAAATCTTGCCTCAGTCCACTGGTGCTGTCTGAAAGTTATCTAAGTGATGTCAGCTCAGAAGTCTATTCTTTGAAGTGGCAATCATGTGAAGTACCTGGTACGGTCCTTTTCCATGAGGCTCTGAGATTGTTCTTCTTTGTTGAAGATACAAATTGTAGCCTGTAGTAGAATCTTCGGGTAAGCTTTAGAGGAAAACAAGAACATTAAGAGATTTAATGGCTGTGGTTAATTTATTACTATTGCCAATTCTATCATAATAGAGGAGTAAAATTCCGTATTGGAGTCCAGTATGTAACTATTTCATAGGAGTTTTGATGAGGGTTATTCCTGACGGTAAAACAGTATTATGGAGGGCACATCCATCATGGAGGGCACTGACAAATTGCTGGGGACTTCCCGTAAAGCATGCAATTTCTGAAATTTTTATACTAATATTTTACCAAACAAACGTAATTTAGGAAAGGAATGTCCCTTCTGATCTGACAACTTTTCCCATGCAACTTTACTATAGTAACAAATTAAACAAGCCTAATTATTTCCAGTATCTTTTTTTATAAGGTGGCAGCACAAATCTTTGTGATTCCAAAGACCCTCGGAGAAGTCTTAGAGGTTTTATGCATAAAAGTTTTAGTTTTATGTATGTAATATATTCTGAAAATTTTATTTTATGGGTCCTAAATTTAGGAACTGATTTTGGGAAGACAAAATTAAGGGTTGTCAGAGGAGATTTGGTCACTTGATTAGGTAGGATCATGAGTGACTGAGAAACAATGCTTCCCTTCCTATTTAATCCAAGTACAAATAATGCATTAAAAAATACAATGTGGGCTTCCCTGGTGGCGCAGTGGTTGCGCGTCCGCCTGCCGATG
>NW_021157644.1:0-1585 GCF_002837175.3 Physeter macrocephalus | reverse complement strand
TGGTACATAGCCCTCTGCCTTTTCATCTTGTCTGTCTTTCTGTGAATGTAGTTTGTGTTCCACAGACTGTGGGATTGTAGTTCTTCTTGTTTCTGCTTTCTGCCCTTTCTGTATTTCTGCTTTGTTAGTGTGATGATTCATTCTTTAAGACTTACCACTGCTACAGTTTTTTTTATTTTGAACTCGAAACAGTCAGTACTGTTGGCCAAGACTGAATGGAAAGCATTGATCTGCCTTTCTGCTGCTGAATTGCACAATATCCCTTAGTTTAGGTTGTTAATGGATAGCCCAGTTGGAAAACACACCTTGTTTTTTATAGTTCTACAGCTGGGCTGAGGACCTATGTAAGTATTTGTTTTCATTGTGAAGATTTTTTTTTTTTAATTGCCACCTTTTCTTGTATTATCCAGTTTTTTGGAAGTGGTGATCTTGCCTACTCAGCACCAGCAAACACACGTACTCTGTAGTGAGGGACTGAGTTTGGCCTTCAGGCATTACACTGTAGGTCTCTGGAAAGACAGCGCTCACATCTAGACTGCCACATATTTTCATACCTTTCTTTATGGGACGTGTATTGGCAAGTCAGGTGTAATAGTCAAACTACATTTACATGTGTTTTGGGGGGCTTACTGGGGAATCACCTACATTGCGGCCCGCATACCACACACAAAAAAAAAAAGAAAAGAAAATGATAAAATTCTTAACTAGGGTTCAGCAGGCCTCTCTTCTTAAAATAATCTTACTGTCCACATTAAAAACGTGAGAAGGGGCCCAGAAGCACCTCCCGCTCCAGATGCAGGTTCAGATGCCAAATCTACTGTTCTAGCTGTTGCTTCCTCTTTTGCATAGCCCTTTCCCCCACCCCCATGTAAGACACCCACCCAGGCAGGGGTGCTTCCCAGAGTGCTCCCTCCCTGTTCCTGGTTTCTTCCCTCACCCCTCCTATAGCCTCAGGAGATGAGGTGAGTAGAAGCTAGAAGCTGGCCCGGCTGCTGGAACGGGAAGGGCAGTCACTCCCACTCCCTACCAGTCTCTCTGCAAACTTCCCACCCCTCCCCCGAAGGATTTCAGCACATATTTCAGTAAATGCTGTAGAATATCTTTACAGGAATTAATAGATTTTCTAGTTAATTTACCACTATTCAACAAGTATTTCTTTGGGACTTATGGGATCAGCCCATGCTTACCTGAAATTCTGGGTTACTTTATTACCTGCTTTCTCCTGTCACTGCTGTGAAAGACTCCTCAAAATGCCAAAATCAGTCCTGAACTCTGGGCTAGCATACAGCTCCCGACACATTCTTAGAATCGTCACCAGCCAGTGTTGTGCTCAACCAGGTGGGTGTTTGTTAGGGATGTCAATGCCTAATGGTGTTTGGGTTGGGTTATAGGAAAATTAGATGCTTGAGGTCAGATCAACCAGTATTTTGATTTTACAGTCTTTCTATAGTAATATATAATTAATGTAAGGTAACTAGGAGGATCACAATCCTACTAACATGCACAACCTCTAAAATCGTTTCAAGAATGAAGCTGAGGATGTGTTTGAACACCAGCTTTTTAAGAAAAGGCAATTTTTAGGGCT
>NW_021157643.1:0-1585 GCF_002837175.3 Physeter macrocephalus | reverse complement strand
CTGCATCGGCAGGCGGACGCGCAACCGCTGCGCCACCAGGGAAGCCCCGAAGAGATATATTTTTGAGTGGGTGTTTTCATTTCCTTAGATTAACACTCAGGAGTGGAATTTCTGGGTCATATGGTGGTTCTAGTTCTAATTCTTTGAGGATCCTCCGTACTGTTTCCACAGTGGCTGCACCACTGACATTCCCACCAGCAGCACCCAGGGTTCGCCTCTGCCCACATCCTCGCCAGCACTTGCTAGCCCTCAACTCTGAGATAACAGCCATTCTGAGCCCCGTGTGCCCTCCTTCTTTGCCAATGTCTGTATTTTGGTTCCCTGAGAGCTGGGATCAAAGACCTACTAAAGGCCAAAGAAAGAAAAGAGACAAAGACTGTCCTACATAAGAAGCTAATCTCTAGGGAAAAGCCTGGGATATTGTTTTTTAAGGAAAGAGGCTTTGTTCTCTGGTTGAGAAGAATTACCATTACAGGTGAGGATTTCTTCATTTAATCGTGGACACCTCGTACGTATCTGGCACTGTTTAGAGCAGTGAACAAAACAAGAATTCTACCTTCCTCGGGCGTAGAGTCTGTGGTCAGTACCAGGAAGCGTACACAGCATGTCAGATGGTGACACCCGCTGTGAAAATAACGGAGCAAGAAGAGGAAGGAGGAGAGCCCCAGAGGGCAGATGCACAGGCAGAGCCGGCCCAGGACAAGTGACCTCGTGGGGCACCCGGAGGGGGCAGTGGGGCTGGAGCCGGGAGGGGCCTCGTGCGGCAGGACCGCAGCACGGCCACCGCGGGTGACCCAGAGGGCTGGTGGCCCCGCGTGCCTGGGCGCCCGGCCAGCTCGAGTGGGAAAACTTACATAGATCGGGGGGAGTTCGGTTGGCATTCCCCTCCCCCCGTTCACGTCCAGAAGCGCAGGGCACCCAGGCCCACAGATTCGACCTGCTCTGACTGCCGCTTGGGCTCCGCTGCACCGGATGATGCACTCCCTTGGCCCTGAGGTGCCGGGTCCAGTTCCTCCCGTACAAGTAGGTTTCCCGATTGAGGGGCTGCAGTCCCCTCTGCGAGATCCAGCCTTAGAGAGGAGCCATCGTGGGGACTTCAAGGATGCTGGGGTCCCCTCACAAGCCCACTCCTCACGTCGTGGGGAAAGCGGGTCTCTGGGCCGTCCCAGGGTCTCTCGGGACAAATTCTGCCCAACCCTCCAGCCCCCTGAGCCTCTGAGCCCCTTCCTCCTATTAAACCTGGGGGCCGGGCACTCCCGTTCTCTCGCTGTCAGCCGGCTTCTGTCCCCAGATCAGCCAGCCAGGCACAGACCTCAGAGCCCCCAACTTGCCGGGCTGTGGATTAGGTGCAGGGTCTCTGCTCAGTGGCCCCATCAGGAAATTCAGCCTGACCCAGCTCTGCTCCCTGCAGCCTTGTCCCAAACCTCGGTATCCAACTGTCCCCGTTCTCCCTTCCTTCTTGGGAGGAAAAGTCTGCTGATGTGAGCACGCTGGGATTGATGGTGGAGGGATCCGACCTCCTAGATCTGGTGGAACACAGGGAGGGCAGAAAGGGCAGGGCGTAAATGGCGCAGTGCGTCAGACT
>NW_021157642.1:0-1585 GCF_002837175.3 Physeter macrocephalus | reverse complement strand
TTTTTTTTTTTAGCATAATGAGTGTTTAACTCTCCTTATGGGGATATTGTGAAGCCTAAATGCAATACTGGGGTTTCATCAGGCGCTCGTATGGAAAAGTTTAGTGCCTATTCTCTAGGAAATTAGAAGTCTAATGACCTCTTCGTATGATTTGTATAATGATGGGAAAGTAAGTGATCAGTGGACGATTGTACAACATGAGTATATACATTTTAAAAAACATTCCAGAGGGAAATTTAAAGGCCCAAGGACCTCATCATATAGCCCTTTTGGGGGAGGCCATTATTTTGATCAAGTCTAATTCTCCTGTATCAAATTCTGAATATCTGAATCTGATGAAGATACAAAAGTATTAATACTCAAACTTTCATCAGTAGGACTTTATTTCTCTGCAATTTTTTAAAATGCAGAGAAAAAACCTGGAAGGCAGTAGACCACATATTAAGTGTTTTTCTCTTGAGTGTGAAATTCTAGATAATGCCCAAATAACCTTTTAATGTGCTGTATCTTCATTGTTACGTAGCCAGTTTTTCTATTATAATTTAAAAATAGTTTTTCTGAAGACCTGTTCTCTTAGGTATCTTGACATTTCAGGATAAAAAAAAATTGTTTTGGTATCCTTGCCAAGTGAAAACTCAGTCAGCACACTTAAGTGAGGAGTATGATCTTTGGTACAGTGTTGGGGCGGGGGGAAGCAGAGAGGTCCTGATGGGAGGTTAGCTAAGTCTGCAAGCGTTGTGAAAAAGGCCACGGACGATATAAGCCCAAACCGAACAGCAACGCACAGGTCCCTAGGAAGAGACTGGTGTTCTATCCACATAAGTGTCTGTATTAGGATTTCTTAGACCTTTGCTCTTTTGGCTCCCGTGGCGCAGTGGAGCAGCGTGGGGCGCTTATAACGCAGTCCTGCTTTGACCCAGGCTGTGGATGAGAGTGGCAGCCTCCCCTGCAGCACCGCCCCTTTTGTGGGCCAACTGGAGCACTTTTCTTGATGCCTGGGAGCCTCCAGATTCAGAAGGGAAGGGAGACAGAAAATACGTAGCTCAGTAGGTAGATCCGACCCTCCCAGGTAGAGCCATGCACAGCGAGTGAGATGCAGGTGCAGCTTGGTGCAGTAACCCGTTGGGAATTAGCAGAGTTGGATTGGGTGACTCAAGGAAGAAATGTGGACGTGAATGCAAAGGGGAGAAACCACATTAAGAGGGGTAAACAGCTGTAATTCCCATTTCTGTAACAGGATAGGGTACTCCATTATTGTTGGGAGAAGGCTCCCTGGTCTGAGCTCTGGGAGGGCGTCACGGCACTTTAGTGATGAGCGTTCTGAGGAACCGCCATCAGCCCTAACCAGGGGGCGCTGAGTGTCTGAAGGCAGGAAGTCTCAGTCCTTACCCCTAACAGACAGACAGCTTCTTAGCCCTGCTGAGAGTGGTGCTGTGGCACCTGAGGGAAGCTCAAAGTTGCCCTCTAGCAAAACTACCAGTGCTCCTTATGTCCTAATCCAGGTCAGGGTGGCTGCCCAGACACTGTGCACTGATCTGGATAAGTCTGATGGTAACTCTGTGTGTGTGTGTGTGTGTGTGTGTGT
>NW_021157641.1:0-1586 GCF_002837175.3 Physeter macrocephalus | reverse complement strand
AACTAACACGATATTGTAAATCAACTATACTTCAATTAAAAAACGAAGATTATGTTGCTATTATTCAAGATACTTTTGGAATGCCTTTTTGGGAGAGAACGCCCCTAGAGTTAACATGGCAGAGACATTGCTATGTTCTTGCCAAACCCCATTTCCTTTTCCTTCTAGTCCCACAACCAGACAATATTTCCTAACATCCCCTGCAATTCAGTGCAGGCGTGAGACTGAGCTCTGGCCATGCAGTGGGTGTGGACATGACGTGTGCCACCTCTGGGCCTGGTCCCCAAACCTCCTTCTTGTTCTCTTCTCTCACCTGCTGGCTGCATGCAGAGGGTCCAGTGAGAACTCTGACAGCCTAGGAGAGAACAGAGCCACCACATGGCAGGAGCCTGGGTCCCGGACCCATTGACCTGCATCTGATTGTGACATCAGTAAGAAATAAAATGGTACTGTATTAAGGCACTGACCTTGGGAATTTCTTTTGAAATTATATTTTTAAAGCAAATCTATCCTAAGGGTGAAGAGTGGTCACCTTCCTAAGTAAACTAATGCTACAGAGGCAATTAAAATGAAGAATTCCGAAGACACTGTGATCACCTGTAGCACCGCTGGAGTAGGTCTACAGCTTCTCCAAGGATCATCTTTGAAACCAGCAGCACTCATTTGAATACAGAACAGACTTTACAAGGCATCGTAACATAGTAAGAATTTGAGCCATGGGATTATTATAAAAGGATATTTTAAAACCATTACCACTTTAATAATCACAGCATTCTAAATAATCGAAGCATGACTCTGTTTTATGTATGGTACAAAGTGATGGTGTGATCTCCAGGTGAAATCATAGTAGCCTAGTCCCCAGGACAGAGTTAGGAGAAGGGAAGTTTGTGAGAAAATATAGCAGTATTATCTTGCTGGTTGGCTGGTAATGCATGAGCTGTAATGTTTCTTAGCTGCTTATTTATTTGGGGAGGAAATGATGTTTAAAGTATTTAATTTCAGTTGTACAAAAATCACACGATGGGGGTAAAATGCCATTTATCAATTGTTACATTCTTTCAAAATCAAGATATCCACATTTTGGAAAATTTTTAAATTCAGAATGTGTCAAATTACAGACATTGTAGATCAACAAGAGTCTGCTGCATTAGTTCTGGCATGTGTGATTAAACCTGGTAGGTGCACTGCTTTGTGAATTCATACCTTGCAAATAAACAGGTGAATCTTAATCTAGGAAACAAGTGATGAAAAAGCTATTGTATGAGGCAAAGGGTGAGGTCTCAATGTCACTGAGTCTCAGTTTCCTGATTTACAAAATGGCAACAACAACAGTACTGAGCTCACAAATTTGTAACATGGAATAAATGAGTCAATGCACATAAAGTTCTTAAAACTGTGCCTGGCATCTAGGAAACACTAGTTATTCTTAATAGTGTTGAGACCATGAAAATGGCTGATAGCTTTAAGCATATTTGATCGATTAAGCCAGAACAGAGCAAAATACACTTTTTCCTCATTATTTATTTATTTATTTATTATTTTATTTTATTTTTAACATCTTTATTGGAGTATAATTGCTTTACAAT
>NW_021157640.1:0-1587 GCF_002837175.3 Physeter macrocephalus | reverse complement strand
ACTGATGTGTATAAAATGGATGACTAATATGAACCTGCTGTATAAAAAACAAAAAACAAACAAACAAACAAACTAAAACCTCAGAAGCCTCAAGATGGCAGCTGCAGAGTGCAGGACCCATCTGAGCACAGGGTCCCATGCAAATGCACAGGTTGTGTCCAGGAAGCTTGCCTTGATCCTGGGACTTTGGAGTGCAAAACAACATCACAGGTCACCTATTCATAGATGATGACTGTTGCAGTTTGAAAACTGGCTACGCCACACTTCTCAGTTGAGTACCTGGAGTAAGCATGCAGCCAACTTTGGCAGCCATTGAGAGGGGCTCCACCAGGAGTGCATGCTTCTCCGACTTGGCATGACTTGCTGCACTGTGCACTTTCTGGATCTAAAGAGCATGTCTGGAT
Source organism: Physeter macrocephalus (assembly GCF_002837175.3). NCBI lineage: Eukaryota > Metazoa > Chordata > Mammalia > Artiodactyla > Physeteridae > Physeter > Physeter macrocephalus. Next base: position 1,183 of record NW_021157640.1, on the reverse strand, counting down.
CCACAAGCCACTCGGCTCTAGTCTTCTCTCAGCTCTCCCCAGTACATGCGAGTTATTTTTAGGTGACCTGTGGTGGAGAGGTTTGGCTTGTAATTTTCATGCCTGAGCTTTGGGTTTCACAGGAAATGTCTGAAAGAATTTAATATTGATACAATGCAACACACACATATTAACAAGGGCATGTTGGTTTTGTTCTTGTTGCTAACCATTAGGAAATTCTATTCTTAGTCTTTTTCTCTTCTCCCTGCTCCTTATCAGTTCAATCTTCTCCACCTTCACAATTCTCTCTTTTGCCAGTTTCTGAGCCTCTCACTGACACACAAATTTCCTTTCCCTCATCTGCTGCCAACCCCTCTGGTTCTCTATGATGAATGAATTCTTGTTGTTGCCAACTTCCTTTCAGTATTTTCCAAACTCTTTTCTTCTTTGCTCTGATCAGATTCTCCTTTGAATTTTTAGACCCGGAATCTAAGTACTGACCTTCTCCATTTGTCCCACTGAACTGATAACACAATGCAACTCATATTTAATCATCGCTCCTGCCTTCCCTGTCCCTGTCATTTCCTTCATTTTCTAGACCTTCTCTTCAATCTTCCATCTTCACTGGATGGCCGAAGTATCAAGAAATAAGTGACCAGCCAGTCTGAATTCCCTAGTTCATTCATCTTTTGTCTTCATTGTACTTATGCTCTCAACTTCTTAGAAACTTACTTAGTTTATATGTCCAACACTCCCATACTGTTGAGAGCAAAAGCATCCACTAGACTCTCCTGCCTTAAGTTAAAAAAAACTGAGCACATGGTATATGCAAGATTTACCTGCATTGGAAGGCACAATGAGGAAGACATTGGAAGTTAAAACACATAGTGGTTTAATCACCAGGTGGTGCTAATGGCAAAGGTCAGCTTCGTTATGGTGTTAGGTGGTCCCAGGGTGGGCAGGTGCCCAGCTCATAGGAAATGCATGATTGAACAATACATCTGTTGCTTGGAATAATTAGGTAAAACACTATGGGCATTGGTAATGAATCAAATGCCAAATTTGCCTTGTGTCCTCTTGAGTTATGGACAATATTCCTGTAAATTGTGCCAATGATCAGAAATTACTTGATTTCTTTTTCTTTTTTAAAAAAATATCTTAATTGGAGTATAATTGCTTTACAATGGTGTGTTAGTTTCTGCTT
>NW_021157639.1:0-1588 GCF_002837175.3 Physeter macrocephalus | reverse complement strand
CCATGTGTGTGTGTGGCGGAGGGTGGGTGCAGGGGGTGGAGGGAGCGAAGAGGAAATGCTCTTCTAAGGCCGTGTCATTTAATGGGAAGGAGGAGTAGGAATTAGCCAAAGAAGCGGAAGCTCTGAGCTGTGCACTGTGCTCCTGTCCCTACCAACGAATAGCAATGTGACCTCAGACACTTGCTTCTCCTCTCTGGACCTTTACTTTCCCACTCATGCAATATAGGTGTAGCTTGAGTCCTATGAAGCTTCCTTCAAGTTCTAAAGCCTATCTTTGGCATCACATTCAGGAAAGAGAAAAATTGCTCCCATGTCTCTTTCCTATCCTAGAATAGTCCACATTACATTTCTACCCCAAATTTGAACTGGGGATGTCTCTGTCCTTAGTGAGCCTCTGAGCGCCCTAAGGTCAGGGCTGGAGTCTATCCAGTGTGTGTGCCTCCCACGCCCAGGACAGAGCCTAGCGCAGTGGGGAGCAAAAGCCCTTTTGGTCTATGTCTTTTAGAGACTTTGAGGTCACCTTGTAAAGTCAGAGGCTTTAGAAAGGATCACATGGGAATCCTAAGGAAATGAAATGATTATTGTTAAGCCCCCATTCGCATGTTATCACAGGCAGCCGGAGCCCAGCCCTATGGGACTTGCATTATCACCTCCTCCCCACCCCCATTCACAGATAAGGAAGAGGAATTAATATTTATGAAGCAGCAATTATGCACTCCTGTGAGGCACTCAGTTGTTTATAGTTACCTCATTTTACGTTTTCTCTTCACCCTGAACCGCCAAGTAGAGATTATTAACCCCATGTTAGAGATAAAGAAACTGAGGCTTAAAGAAAGAAATTGATTTGCCCACGGTCCTGAGTAATAACTAATCCTGCCTAAAGCTAAACCAAAGCTGGGATTAATTCCTAAGCCCATGCCCTTCATTCATTCATTTAAAATATCACACCCTGCACTTAATGGGTGCTGCTGCCCTTCCCCACACTATGGCATCCATAACCCTGAAAGATCCAGAAGCAGAAAAGTGAGGAGTGTAGGAGGGGAGAAAAGGCAGACACATCGCCTTCCTGATCCAGATCCTTCAGGCCAAAGCCTGGCCTGGACCAGGAAGAAAATAAATTCTAAATTGGAAGTGACATTAGAGTTTTAAAGGACTAACTGTCCAGAAAACGCTCAGATCTGCTATAAAGGGACATTCCATCAAACACATCTGAAGGCAATGATTACAGGGAAATAAAACTGTCTCACGCTTGTATCTCACCAAGCTGTACCTGTTCAATGTACTGATTGTAAGAGCATGGGGCCCCTTATGACAGGAGAGGCACAGGGTTCTAGGGAGGGACAGAGCAGAGGATCAAGCCCAGCCACGTGGGGTCAGAGACGTCCCTGAGGAGACTCAAAGGATGAACAGTCAGGAGAGAGCCTTCGGGCAGAGACCTGGTGTGGAAACAGAGAAACGTCCAATATGGCTGCAGCGACAAGAGTGGACGTGAAGAGTCTGGAGAAGCGGGAGTAGGAAAGGAGCAGATCACAAAGGCCCTCAGAGGGCTTCCCTGGTGGCGCAGTGGTTGAGAGTCCGCCTGCCGATA
>NW_021157638.1:0-1588 GCF_002837175.3 Physeter macrocephalus | reverse complement strand
TCCCAAATTATCAACATCTCCCACCAGACTGGTACATTTCTTACAATTGATGGACCTAAATTGACACATAATGATCAATCAAAGTCCATAGTTTACATTAGGGTTCACTCCTGGTGTTATACATCCTATGGATTTGGACAGATGAATAATGGCATGTATCCATCATTGTGCTAGGGGAGATGAACAGGTAGAGCACATGGGATTTTCACTGCCCTGAAAATCCCATGTGCTCTACCTGTCCATCCCCCCTCCCCCACCCCCTGTCAATCACTGTTCTTTTTACTATGTCAGTAGATTTGCTTTTCCAGAATGTCATAGAGTTGGAATCACACCATATGTGGCCTTTTTAGGTTGGCTTCTTTCACTTCATAACATTCATTTAAGTTTCCTCCATTTCTTTTTATGGTTTAATAGGTGATTTCTTTTTATCACTGAATAATATTACATTATCTGTAAGTACCACAGTTTATGTACCCATTCACCTACTGAAGCACACCTTGGTTGCTTCCGAGATTTGACAATTATTAATAAAGATCCTATAAACATGCATGTGCAGGTTTTTGTGTGGACCTACGTATGGAGCTTGTTTGGATAAATGCCAAGGAGTGCTATTACTGGATTGTATGGTAAGAATGTGTTTAGTTTTGTAAGAAACTGCCACACTGTCTTCCAAAGTGGCTGAACCATTTTGCATTCCCACCCGCAATGAATGAGAATTCCTATTACTCCACATCCTTTCTAGAATTCGGTGTTGTCATTGTTCTGAATTTTGGCCATTCTAATAGGTGTATAGTGGTATCTTGTTGCTTTGCATTTCCCTGATGACATATAATATGAAGCATCTTTTTATATGCTATTTGTCATCTTTTCTGGTGAGGTGTCTGTTAAAATCTTTGGGTCAGAAGTGGAGTCAAGATGGCGGTGTGGGAAGATGCAGAGTTAGCATTTCCCCACAACTAGGGCACCTGCCAGCCACTGGTGGGGTACTCTGACACCCAAGGAGACAGGAGGAACCCTAAAGTGAACCAGTAGGATGTAGCGGGACTGAGCAGGGAGAAGAAGTGGAGGCCAGACAGGATTGGCACCCCTGAAGCTGAGGCGATCAGGAGAGGCAGGCAGGAGGGACTCTCCAGGAAGGGCGGGAGAGGAGCGGAGGGCGATCGCCTGGTCCACTAGGGCCAGGGAGCCTGCTGAGCTCCCAGCCTTGTCCCCTGCCCTCCAAACACCACTCCAGGACACATGGGTCCTTGGGGGCATAGGAGGGAGGCCAGGGAAATCAGGAGAGGCAGGTGGGAGCAGCCCTCCCAGACTGGAGGAGCAAGAGAGGAGAGACGAGCGGCTGAGCCACCCACCTGAGCCCAGAAAGCCTGCTGGGCTCCCAGGTGAGGTCCCCTGCCCTCTGAAACCAGGGGTTGGGGGCAGGCCTGGGCGCCTTCTGTTCCTTGAGCCTAAGCCCCACCCCCAACAGCCCACCGGGCATTTTCCAGCCCTGTAGGTCCTGAGTATTGGCCCTGCCCACCATCCAAACCTCACCTGTGCTTAGAACCCACGCTCCACAGCCAAGGCTTCCCCCTACCCTTTTTTTTTT
>NW_021157637.1:0-1588 GCF_002837175.3 Physeter macrocephalus | reverse complement strand
GTAGGTCCTTGTTGTTTATCTATTTTATATATAGTAATGTGTATATGTTACTCCCAAATTTCTAATTTATCCTTCCCCCAACCTTTCCCCTTTGGTAACCATAAGTTTGTCATCTATGCAAAATCTTGAAAGAAGTTTAGCCGAGAAGTCGAATGGAGGGCAAAGTGACATTAAGGCTGCAGGAAGAAAACAGGTCAAAGTGAATTTACTGTTGAAATTAATCATCATCTTCACTAAAGCCAATGGCAAGGACCCAAAGTAAAAAGAGTACTGACTAAGCAGGGACTCTGTTGTCTATGGCTGAGTCAGCACCACTTCCCTAAAGAATTTTTTCATTCATGTGTTCCATGACCTTCCCCTTTCCCACTTGAAGAAGGTTAAACATTACAAAGCCATACAGATTTTAAACAAACAAAAATGCACGCTCGTCTGACCATTCTCTATCTTGAAGGTACCTTCTAAATCCTAACTTTCAATGATGTTCACTTTTCAATTGAATAAATCCAATGTACTACCTTTGCAGCCTCCACCATGCGAGCGGTAGAGTCAGCCAAGAGTTTGGCTGCTGCCAGGAGCTTCTTGGAATTCTCCATGTCGATTTCTGCTTCCGCATCTGACCTCATGGCGTTGACGAGGTCTGAGGTGGCCTGAGCCAGGACCCGGGCCTGGCGTACCATTTCACCTAGAGGGTGGGACAGAGGATGCAGTCTGTTTGTCTGCTTCCTAAAGCTCAGGGGAAACCTCAGGAGCCAGCACAGTCTTGTCTCTATTCCTCTGGCAAAAGGGACGAAGAGAAATGAGCCTCCATGCTCCATTCCTAAGCAATGAAGCCAAGTCAGATCCTGAACCAAAAATATTCCCTGTGGCTGCCAGGCCTGTCTACCCCCAATCACATCCAAGTTCAGTCTTTAACTGTGCGGGATAAAAATGACATAAGTAACCTAAGAGGAACCCTTTATAAAGAGAAGGCAGGGAACAAGATTATGTGGATTTATTATGTGTATTTACACTTAGTAAATACTTATATAGAAAATATTATTTACCTCACGTCAAAAGCCGCTTACACAAAAGCCCCTATAATAAGCTCTTTGAGTAATGTGCACAGGAAAAATATTTTTAAATTTCGAGTCAAACTGCATGCTACCTAACACCAGATGAGTGGTATCACATAACCCACTCTATTTGTGTCACTTGGCTCTCACTCATAGGAAGCACAGACCCCAGTTTCATGCTCAAAAGCTGAGATTTGCCTTGGCCCAGTCTTCCTATCAATTTTCTCTTTGCTCACCCTTTCCTTCCCAGCACTGATTTTGATCTCGTTATTAATAATTGTTATTAGTAACTGGGATTCTACTGTTATCTATTTCAACTTCCTTTTGGAAATGGGAGGGGTACCATTGTCAACATTAAAAATAAAACTACTCAAATATGAGCAATTTCCTCCCTGAAAGGTCATTTGTGAGGAATGATGAAGCACTGTTAACATTAAGGGGGAAAAAAGCTTCAACGAAAATCAAAAAGTGCTCAATTCAAGGTACCCTGGGGCTTCCCTGGTGGCGCAGTGGTTGAGAGCCCGCCTGCCGATGCA